>NC_041382.1:421582462-421588897 GCF_002162155.2 Triticum dicoccoides
ATAATGTACCTGATACTTCGGATCGGACCAGTGTTTAACGAGGCCTCTCCAGTCTTCATCAGATATATTTTCCACTGGAGATGTTTGGGCAAGTTCACTGTTACCCTTGCCTTCAAAGTGAGTTTTCCTCAAGTTATACCGATACTGTCGCAGAGCAGACTTGAAACCATGGGTGCAAGCTTGTCTGGTTGCATCATCTTGGCTATCCAACTTGAACCTCATCTGTTGAAAATTATGGGAGTCTCATTATCAACAACCTAGAAAGTATTGGACAGAGTAAAACGATATTACTAGTTTCCATACATAACCATACTTACAGATAAACGATAGAGGAAGATGTTGAACTGGGTTTCGTCTTTGTCATTCTTGTACTGAATCCATGTTGGGAGGATACGTACATGACACCTAACAGCAACCGCTGCCTCTGATACTAACTTGGCTGACTCTGTAGCATCACGTGGCCTTTTTAAACCTTCCTCAAAACGGATCTCCATTCTTCCTCCTCTAGATTTAGTTAACCTATCGAGCATTATCCCTGATGTTTGTTTCCTCTTTCCCCTAGGTGCTAGTCCAACAACAAACATAGGAAGTGTTAGTGTACATCAAACTGTGAGACTATATATAAAGAAGCATGCAACTGTAACTTGACTCCATCAACTACCTTATTGATGTTGAAGCTCACAAGGTTCAACTGATATTGCCAACTCGTCTTGTGTCAAGAGTGCTTGGGAATGAGTGTCAGGTGGCAAGGGAGCTTGGGAACGTGCTGCTAGCTCAATTGACGCATGAGTACGTCATGCAACTGGTAGTACTATGGTAGGTGTTGCAAGAACTAGGGCTGTCTCTACTTGTTTGGTGGCAGCTATTTGTTTCTGTTTGTCTTTTTTTGCAACTCGTGTAGCATGGGATGCCGTGTTTGTAGAATTTTCTGCTGCACTTTGACCTTCTATTGCACCATCAGTACCAGCAGAATCTGCAGGATTCTTCCGCTTCTCATTCCCTGCCATTCTGTGTTTCCTCCTCTTTCTCTGTGCCATGTTAAGTCAAGCCGACAAGAAAAACGAATAACAATTTAGTTCTTCATAACAAATTGATTTGTGATGCAGACGAACTAAACTTTGATGTTATACAACCACATGATAGGAGGATGTAATATGTATGAAAAACAGGACAGAAGAGATAACCAGAACTATGATGTGTAAACTAAGAAGAAGACATTACACCAAATTAGAAGCAATGCAATGGAAGGTAGACACCATATGAAAGATGCTACAAACATCGCTCTGCCAAGTTAACGGTGTCTCATCATAAATGGCGTTTAAACAAATGTGAAGCAGTACAAGAAATAAATCATATGCAAGATGCAAACAACATCACACTACCATGTTAGAGGTCTCTCGTCATTAGTGCCATTGCATATTCACAGCATTGCATATTCACAGCTTATGATGTGTAAACTAAGGAGAAGGCATTTCAACAAATTAGAAGCAATGAAAGCTAGACACCATATGAAAGATGCAACAAATATCACTCTACCAAGTTAAAACTGTCTCGTCACAAGTGCCATTTCAACAAATTAGTAATACAAGCTAGAAAAGAATGTGAGATGTAACCTATATCACACTCCGAAGTCAAACGTGTCTTATGATAAGTGATTGTTGCAAGTTACACAACAGTAGTAATTTGATGTAAGAACATGGTGTGATAGACAGATATTGTATGTTCTAGAAACAGGAACATGTGTCTTATTCAAGTATAATGTGTAAAGTAAGCAGATGGAATTCAACAAAATTAGAAGCAATACAAGCTAGACTTAACATGCAACCACATATAACAGTGCCAAGTTAGAGGGAGCACCGGTGATGCTGCACTAGGGGAGACGTGCTCATCATAAACACAGCTTTGTTGAGTGTCTATGCTTGTGTTGTCTTGGAAATCATCTTGGGGGTGTGGAGGAGTAGAAACTGTAGAGGCCCTCCATTCAGAAGGAGCACCTTTATCCACTACCTTGCTAACTTCCTCCCGCTTTATTGATTTTGAATTGTCAAGTAAAACCGACAAGAAAAAGCAATAAAATTCTCTCTTCAGAACTCATTCATGCATGATACTAACAATCACTACTTTGATGTAAGGCAAACACATGATACTAGGATGGAATATGTACGAAAAACAGGACGTCATGGCATGTTCACAACTGTTTGTGTAAACTAAGCAGAAACCATTCCAGCAAATAATAAGCAATGCAAGCTAGACACCACATGAAAGATGCAACCAATATGACTCTACCAAGTTAAAAGTGTCCCGTCATAAATGGAATTTCAACAAATTAGAAGCAGCGCATGCTATAAATCATATGAAAGATGCAACTAATATCGCACTGCATATACAAAAGGTGTCTCGTCATGTTGATTGATGCGGGATACAAAAAAATAGTTTTATGTAAGGACATGCTTAATAGACAGATGTACTATGTATAATGTATAAGCTAAGCAAACTAGCACATGTAGTTTAACCAGATTGGAAGAATTACAATCTAGACACCATATGTAACATGCAACCACATATCACACTGTCAAGTTAGAGCAAGCACATGTGATGCTTGTGTAGGGGAAATGTTGTAATCAACTACAGAGCTACGTTCACCATCTTCATCTAGCATTTCTGTTTCTTGAGAATCATGTCGGGAGGCTGACGTTGCATTCTTTAAATGAGGAGTAGTCCCCTTGCCTGCCTCCCTCGTCATAAGTGATTGATGAGGGATACACAAGAACATTAGTTTGATGTAAGAACATGGTTAATACACAGATGTACTAGTATGTACCAAAAACAGAAAGGCATGTCATATTCAAAGGTATAATGTGCAAGCTAAGAAGATGCAATTTAACCATATTGGAAGCAATACAAGCTAGACATCCGGCTGGAGTGGTGAGCATGATCATCTAGGACCTGAGAGCCTGGTGGGAGGCGGGCTGCTTCGCCACCATCGCAGCTTTTTAGTTGGCTTCCAGGTGATGCCTATCTTTGTTGGGCTTGTCACTGGCTCGGCCAGTGCCCTGACTAGCTATTTGTCTTCTGGTGCTCACGGGATGGTGGTTCATGTAAAAAAATATCTTTCCTTATCTTACCGACTTCGGCCTTTTGAATACAAGCTAGACACCATATGGAACATGCAACCACATATGACACCGCGAAGTTAAAGCAAGCACCTGGGATGGTGGTTCATTGCGAGCGAGGTCATCAACTCCAGAGCTACGTTCCCCGTCTCCATCTACTGACGCTACACCCTTTAAAGCATTGAAACGTGTCTTTCCTAGCCGCACACCAAACTGGAGCGACTTCTCTCTTTTCTTTTTGGCTTCTCTCATGGCAGCAGAGTCTGAAATACCCTTGCATAAAAACACAACAGTGAGAGTAAGGGTGAAGTGTGTGCAGAACTAGTGCACTGTAAAAGTAGCAGATAGCAGGTGGCTGAAAAATAAATGACAGGAGACATATGATAGCTCTACAACATTGCATGACAAACAAAATTAGATTCTACTCTGTATGATTTTGTAATATATGAGCACAGGAAATGCAGGTACTCCTCCAGCACACCACCACATGTGGTCATATCTAAGATAACAGTTGACTGAAAATAAATAGGTCAGCCAATTTTTTTAATGAACCATCCGATCTATAAGGAACGGGCAAATGGCCTTCGTCTACCTCCCGCTAGTCACTGTTGACGGTCTTTCTCGAACTGCCAGCGACCACCGGCCCAGACCCCTGCCTCTGCCGCCCCGCCCTCCCATCGACCTCACACCACCGCCGTGCTTGGCAGCGCCCCCAGGCCATCCCTTTAATCCCGGCCAACCTCCAGATCGAGCGCCAGCAGCTCTCAGCTGCACACTCCCCTAAGATAAACTCCAAGGCGCTGCTTCCCCGGCGTAATAGGCATACTAGCGCCTGTTACGCCGGGGAATGCTTTCGTTAATTGGGAATCAAGTGGCCAGAAATTGAAATTCAGGGGGGCGATGGGCCTCTAGCTAAGGTGAAATAGTATATGAGGAGAAACCTTGTGCATCGCGAGTTACTAGGAACATCTAGTATCAAGAAGAAGCGGTCAACTAGTGTCTTCTGTGGGATGAATACCATGCAAGCAGAGACGTAAGATTTGCACGAATAAGGGAAGAGGAGTACCTTTTTCGGTTGCCGGTGTGGTCACCTCCACAAGTCGCACCGATTTTTTTCTTCTTAACAGGGAAACCGATGTTCTGGAGGGTGCAGGCTTGGACGAACCCATGGCCAAATTGTTGACTGTGTTGCCATGGCCGTATGTCGGCCGAGGGGAAGCAGATCCAAGGCGGCGAAGGACGGCGTAGCAGGAACAGCTCCGGTGCGGTGGAGGGTGGCGAAGTTGGAGCAGCAGCGGTGAGGCGCAGGACGGCGTGGTTGAACTGGCTCGGGTACGGACGGCTCGGCCTCGGCTTCAACTACTAGCCATGGAGGGCGTTGCGGTTGAGGTTGCGGTGGACGACGACATCGGGGTATCGGCTCCGGCGTGATGGAGGAGGGCAGCGGTTGATGGGTGGGATGGGGTGGCGGAAGGAGGACGCCGGGGTTTCACAGCTGGTGGAGAGGTAGTTTTGGTGCCCACGGAGTACGAATGGGGAATCAGACGGGTGGGGGGGAACCATGTTTCGGTCTGGGACGCGCTTGTTTTTGGCTTTTTGGAACAGAAATGGGACGCACTTGTTTGAAATTTGGGGAAAGTACAAACTTTGCCCCCCTCTCAAATTTCGGACCTACTGCGGGTCGGGAGTAGGATGGTAATCCCAGGTGTCCCAAATAGTGGGCGGGAGCGATTTCGGCCCCGCGCGTGTGTGCTTAGGCGGCCATTGTGTATGAATGTTTTTCGGATGCGGTTGCGTGGCGTCTAGATGGAGCTACAAACCTACCCCGGTTTAGACCTTTGGACATCGGGCCGGTAGGTTTCACGGGTTGGAGTTATTAGAAAAGTAATTTCCTTGTACTACCAAACATTGGTCTCACGCGGTTTTGGGCGAGTAGAGGCTCTTTTGGCGCTTCGTTCAAAATTTTGTAACACAAGCATTCACGTTTAGAGTACTCTTGAACTATGAGGATTGACCTAAATATACAACGTTATATTTGACCTTGTATGTTTGAAAACCTCATTAAATTATCCGCTTCTTTTTGAAATTTTGACACTTGAAAATCCTATAACTACGATTATTTTGGAATGGATGAGCTAAATTTGAATCTATTTTGTAGACGACTACATATGCTATTATGTACAAAATCAGAGCAAAGATTGGTGCCCCCATAATTTAGGTATGGTTTACAAATGCCATGATATCAAATTCAAATAATTGAATGGACTTCATGTTGAATTCGATTTTTTAAACCACCTTAAGCTGAATTCAAATGTATGCTAGTTCATAGGTAGTACCTATTTATAATGTCCATTGTGTAACTTTTGTATGTATAATGTGCTTTACACACACAACATGAACTATACTCACGTTTATATTCGATTGCCAAAGCGATGCATGTTCTGGAGTTCAAAATACTAACTATGTGGATCAATTGTGTCGAATAATAACATAGACATGCTCAAATTCGATAGAATCTAGATGTCTGATGGATCAATGACCGCTCCTTACGCGAATTGCAAATATCATGATCCCATCCTAATATTTGGATACAATTTATATCTTTAATCAATGTGTAGAGCAGTCTTTTACGTGTAGTTTCACTCTCCATCGGTGGTCTCTCACACATGCTCACACACTCTCTCCCGAGGTGTCTTTCTCGCACACATGCTCTAGATATAACCCTCCCTCCCTCTCGTGACCATTTACAACTGTTTTCACTAACCTTTATCACAAGCACTCTTCCTCTTGCAAACATACACACGCACAATCCTCATCGACCCTTTCTATATACATGGACCTGCCTACGTGTCTCATGTACGCATATTATCTTTACGCGTGTCTCTCACGCATTGTCTCACACCTCTCTTCCTAATCGACGAGTATGATTCTAGCAGAGCATTATGTAGGATGCCCCTTAAAGTTAGGTTGGATGAATATTAATATCAGAGATAAAGGGGTTACCTTAGTCCGAGAACCTAGGGTTACAAATCCAGCCGGCTTTGTCAGTGGACACAGAGTCCTTCACAATTCTTCTATCTTTGTCTTGTACGACTAGTCATCCATGGGTCTTCCTAAATGCATCACGGGCAGACCAATGTGGCGCAGGACGGAACAGAACGAAGGGCCTCACCTCGACCCACCGGACCTCACGCAGTGACACACCCTCTGCCCCACATCTCATTATCTTCTCACACCCACACATACCAACACAAACACCACACAAATAGAAAATTTCTCATGGTGCCTCTATTCCCCCCCCCCCTTGCATATACACACTCAA
>NC_041382.1:421589029-421600334 GCF_002162155.2 Triticum dicoccoides
CCTCTCTCGAATACGTAATACACACACATACCTCTCTAGGCCCCGCCAAATGCATCAACTACACATTCACACATGTTACATCACGTACCCCATTGATCTAAAAAGCCCTCTCTTCACGTTTATTTCGCATACAACATTCCTTTTGAATAAAGTGTGGCCAAAAAATTATTTTAGAGTTTCTACATATATACAACATTACAAAGTTATATGGAGGAGTACGGACGCTAATTTGCATTGCATGATGCCCACAATGATATTTATTCCGCACTATGAATTTGTATATTTTCTCATGACATGACTAGTTGACCAGTTAAACGCTCCACGTGGCACCTCTAGTGTTGCATCACATTATCTCACTACCATCGTGCCCACCTGTCGACTTGTATCTACTCTACATCTACACTCTTATAAAATACACTAGACCATGCCGGCGCGCGTTGCTGCGCCCGTCTATTTTTTCAATCAAATGATTGTGATTTTTGTAAAAATATGAGGCATAACAAGTATCATGTAAAAAGGATTTTGCCCCAATAGAAGAGTTGAAATAAAAAGACGGTTTGTTTCATGATTCTTTATAAAGCTGTAGTGCTCTTCACATCCTTTGTAAGCCAAAAAAAATACATCAATTTTTGCAGAATAACAATCGAAAAATTTAGTAAGAACTGTTTCAATCAGAGCCTCATTTGGCCGTACATAACCAGTGCTCTCATCTTCTTGTTGAGCTATATATAATTTCTTCACTAATATATATCATCATAAGCATAAAAAATGACATGTTACATGATCGTCACATGGATATGCAAATTAAATAACTATTGCTTAGAAGAACAAATGAACTTGCTATACTTCATTCCTAAAATGTAATACATACTGTAATAAAAAAATTAAAACAGTCACTTGCAGGAAATATCTGTAAAGACAGTCATAAGATGGATCTGGTACCAGAAAACTACAAATCACTTGCAGGAAAGGGTCGGGTAGGTGTATTCAAGACGTAATAATCGTTGAAGATACATCTAAAAGTCTGCAACCTGTAATAACACGCCCGAGTTACACATTATGAAGGCGAAGTGCATAGGTTCAATCTGAACAAATGATTTCCCTGAAAGATAAACCGAGGAAAGTACTTGGAGTATGGGCATAGGATTTATCACTTAGCAACTCCTTTTCATATATAAAAGAGGAAAGTCCTTCATTGCGCTTTAGGACCTGCAGTAACCAAAAACTATTGAGCCGGCGGTGTCTATTTTGATACTCGCATGTTGGCCTAAGATGGCATTAAATTGATCTATGAGTAATATCCAGATTGCATATTTATTTGAATAGACAAAGATATTGTAGCCAGGAAAGACTAATTTGTCAATGTCATAGAAATTTATATTAAGGCTAACCGATCATACGTCGCTGCATAATCTTACTTCAGATCAGCGATTTTGTCTTCGGAGCAGTCGCCCAGCCTGTCTAGCGCTATTTAGTGAGGAACAGAAGCTCGTCTAGGATTATAAGGAACCAATGGCCAGAGAAATCCAAAATTTGAAATCCGACAGCTAAAATCGCTGATAGCCTGAGAGGGCTGGATTAATACGCGGCTTTAATATGCTTCACAAAATCAAAGGTATATATAAATACTTCATAGTTGGTTTTTGATGTCTAGATTGACGTATTTTTCTGATGTCTTGGAACAGTCCGTGTGAAGATGTGTACATCGTATCAGCTCAAATCATTTGTACCACCCAGAAGACAAATAACTTACTTAATAGAGACCAAAAATAACATGGAATTAAACCGCAAGAAGTCACAAAAATAAAGCAGTCAATATGTGCAGGAATTTCGTGCACAAGTGGAAATACAGAAGCATTCCATGACCTCTCGGCAGATCAAAACCTATATTATCTTCCTTACACTCTTGCTTGGATTGGCATTTAGTTCAGCACCTACAGGGTTACAATCTACACTACTTCCGCAGATGATTCCTAAGCATTTAAAAATTAAAGGAAGAAAAATATGCATATAATCTGACCATATACATGCAGTAGCTTCTGAAGGGCCTTCTTTTTTGGCAAGAAAGCTTCTGAAGAGCCCATAGTTTTCTAAATCTCTAATAATAGGTAGGCATACAATTTACTTTTAAAAGCACACTTGAGCGACTATAGTAGTGCCTAGTAATAATATGTGGTACAGTACAGCCACAACAACTGATCTCGTATCATAATACGGATCAGCAGGCATTGTGTACAGAACACAAAAAGGAATCAGAGTTAGTGTATCCTCGTAGAAGATCGTTGGACCAAAAGTGGAATTATTGTATCATAATATTAGAAGCAAAATACCCATGACGCATTATCTGCAATACCCATGTGTCAATTGCAGTGTTAGATGGTTTGTCGACATGCAAGTTTTAACTAAGTATGATAGAACCATCACCCAAATATATAAATTTTACAGCTTACCATAACTGATCATCTCCCAAATAGTACCTATAGATAGAACACATGTTCTAATCCCCCTGGCCTGTTTTTAATTAATTATGGAATATCAACTAACTTCACCCTTTTGCATCCCAAGAAGATGAGTCCCTGCGAAGCTTTGTACCTTGTAAACCTCATTGACCTAACCGGATAGAATCAAGAGAAAATTTAAGGGATTGAAATGGAGTTCAGAAGTGGAAAAAACATACCGAAAATAAAATCAATCACGAATTAACACCGATGGTATTAAAGTCTCCCAATTCTGCTAATCAGTTGCAATATTTTCCGTTGAAGAAGAGCACAGAACACAGAGAAGCCAATGTAGTCATTTGGATGGTGAAAATTTTCATCACTGGTAACTCAAAAAACTGGAAACTTAAGTCAAAAGCTGCAAGACATCCCTGGTGAGATGAAGCAAGAGACTATCTAGTGTGGGAGATGAAAGATCGGGCAAAGTAGTGGATCGAACATCAGGAAGAAGGCAATAGCATATGCACTGTTGAGGCCAACGCCATAGTGGACTACTAGGACACACCGCGTACCAGCCGGCATGCTATTTCAGTCCTGGTCCGCTGGAGGAGCCGCTGCTGGCTACGCACCTAGGGTCCGCCCTCGATTGAAGTCGTGGTCGAAGAGGATACCTAAGATCTCTAGTGGGAAGGGCTGACTGAGTCTTGCATTGAGTGCCGTCACTTAAAGTGGAGATCGACAGAAGAATACGCTAGCAGTGGCTGGGGCGGCGACCCACTATGACCGGCCGACACCTGGATCGATCGGCCCTCGGTTCACCCGCACCTGGTGCTTCCGCTTGATCCCCTCGAGCTGGATTCCCTCGCGAGTGGCAGGAGGCGGTCGCCCACTTCGCCTGAATTGAGCGGCCGCGGCATCCGCCTTGGTTAGGGTTAGCGAGCACACCAATCGCCCAAGCGGTTGCTCTGTCGCTATATGGGTTGTTTGGCCCAATTAACCAGTTTAGTTAGAAAAAGTTACGGGAGTAGCTGCCCTCCCGAGAGCTTTCCATCCAACGGCTTGAGACGGCCATTATGTGAAATCAGACGGCTCCGAAGGCTGATAGCCTGAGGGAGCGCCTAGGGTGTCCAGTTTTATAATGTCTTAAAATAAAACACACTCTTCTAAAAAACAGAGTTGGTGATGGTGGTGTGCCTGCCATCCTGCAATATAGGCCGTCCGATTTATATCTGACGGATAGGAAAGAAACTATGGCAATTTTGCAAAAAGGTACCCACACACCTCTCCACATTTGCAAATAAGGCCTTCCCTCGTTCATCCTTTTCTCTCACAAGATAAAAAAGTCATACAAATGCATCTTGATGTTACATGCAACGCACGGGCATCTTGCTGGTAAGAATGAAAACAAACGACAAAAAAAATATTTGGACGGTGGTTTGAAGTCATGACCGCGGGCACAGCGGACAAGGTGGCCTTGTATTGGTATGCTGAGCTGTCTATTTTAACACACAGGAGTTGGTGTGGTGATTATACACACACGCACGCATGCACACGAATTGCATCCAGGCAACACTCACACAAACACATGCACCCACGCACGCACGCAACACTCACACGTACACATGCAGCCATGCATGCACGCATGCATGCACACACCAGTACACCACACGATCAACACACACTCTCACGCTCAAGTGCTCAACCTACACTTGCATGCGCACACATCAGGCCCTGACAGACACATACACAAACAGGTGATTCCCGCACACGGGTTGGCGCCTTGTCGCGCCTGCGTAAATTTGTGTTTATCTGACCTTTTGCCTATGCGAACTGACAGGTGGGACCCACAACGAACATGGTCAATTTAACTAGTCAACATGGCGCCAAACAGACTATTTGGCCAGTCAACAGAGTGCAATCCGATGCTGAGCTATGAGCAAGTGACCATATAATCACCGTAAAATGTATATAGTGACCGTAATCAGCTTATTCTGAAGTCCGATGACCGTATTACGCTTTTCTCTCTGTAGGCCCTCCAAAACTACATCTCTACACGTTCTCGCATGTTACATCTAACAACTATGCAATACAGCACTACTACTACACTCTAACACAATAAATCATATGTGTTTTTAGTTTTACTAGATATCATATTGTTACTTATAATTATTCAGTTTACATACATTAAAATTGCCTTTGAAATGTATGGCCAGTATCATCTACCGCGCAGGAAAAATCCCGCCCTTTCCTGTTTAATCAGGTTTGTATCGATGGATGTGCGAAATAGCAAAACTATAGTACTATACAGTACAAGTGACAGTTCACTGGGACGTCGTGTCGTCTACTCCTCCGTCGTAAGAGTGGAGCGCTCGCTTTCATAAATCTTCTAGTCCCTTTCGCCGACATGTGGTACATCAAGCTACCGGGTCCACGTGCCATACCCGAATACAGTGCAGAGCAGCCGGGGTGAAGCACCCCAGTCATGGCGCTGGCATAGTAATGAGCAATGAGGCGTCAAATCACAAAGCTGCACCTTTCCCGCAGTTAAGTTGGAGGGACGAAGCAACCATCATTTCACTCGTTGCTGAATCCACTTCTCCCTCATCTTCTTCAACTTAACCACGTGTTGCTTCTGCCGTTGTTCTGCCTCATGTGGGACGCGGATCGGCTTGGTAAAGCACTGACACGTGGGACCGCATGTTAGCAAACCACCAGGACAACGTCTTTCGAAAATAAGAAGCCTAATCCTAGACTTACAAAGGGCTACGTAACTGCTACATATACTTTCCATCTAATCTATATATGCCCCCCTGATTTTCAGTTGGGGTGGGCCTAATCCTCTCCTTTAATCCAATCAAATAGTCCCACATCACATCAGTTCGTAACTTTACGTAAACCATTACGTTGATGTAGCATTGCTCAAATAAGAAACCTCCCCCACCATCCGCACGGCAAAATCACCTCCTTTTTACTAATCTCGATTCTACAATTTTTTAGATAAATATAATTGAGATTTGTATAGATAGCACATAGGAGCAAAACCAAGTGGTACGGTTAAGGGCATCCATAATGTGTAGCCAAATGTGAAAATAGCTTTTGGCATCGTGGGAACCATTGTGGACGGTGTTGCCAAAGCCAAAAAGATGGAACCGAAGCTCCCTGATTGATTGATTGATTGAAGGAATAGAAAATGCAACGTCTCTCCTCTTTCTCCCATGCTTGGACGCATGCAGTACAGTATAGAGCACAGAGTCTACTCCCCCGTCCCTTCTATCACAAATCACAAAGCAGTGAGGCGTCAAATCACAAAAACATGGACGAAGCAACCATCATTTCACTCTTCGCTGACTCCGCTTCTCTTTCGTCTTCTTCGAGAAGTCATCTCACCGCATTAGTTATAGTAGTACTAGTAAAGGACTTCCTGGATGCAAATAAGGCGGTTGTCTCGGCTTGCAGGCGGCACTTGCGAACGACTTACCGTGGTCTCCCTCAATGGTGTTCTCCGTCGAACGCACTTTGCCAAACCACCAAAAAAAATATCGTCGACGTCACCGCAATGGGGAAGGAAGTCAAATATAGTTACTACCTCCATTTTTTGTACACAAGGCCAGTATATAAAAATTACAATTTGCAAAGGGCCACTAACACTAATCGAGGCAAAATTGATGGCGTTAGCAACCAAGGATATTAATATCCCCTGCATGCATGCGGAAGTGAGAAGGTTGGTATGCATGGCGCTGCATTAATCAAGCGATGAGGAGTGAGATGGTTAGCTCTTTGGTCTTTGGAGAAAAAAAATACTCATTAATTGACATGTGAAAGGAGGATTTGTATCGATTAAATCCCGCGAAGGAAAACCCAGCCTTTCTTTTTTAACACTAGTACTCCTAGTACATACGTACTTATCCTGTTTGGGTCTAGGCCTTGAATTGCCAAACTTCGCCACACATTTTTGCCAAGCTTGCCTAAAGTTTTCAAAATGAGAAGGAGGTACACTTGCGCACGGCTATCGCGGTCGCACCGCACCCTCACACGGTCGCTCCTGCACGCCGCGTTCGCACCGCACCCTCACACGGTCGCTCCTGCACGCCGCAAACCCAACCAAGGGAACGCACCCTCACTGACACGTGATGTCGCATGTGAACACACCAAACTCATCCATCCTATCGCTAACACATAATTTTCGTTCATAGAGTATGTTTATCCAACCGCATGTTGGGGAGTATCCGTACGGCCCGTGCGGTGGTCTGTTGGGGAAGAAGAAGAAGTGAGGAAGAAGGAAAGAAGGGTTAGGAGATGTAGGATATTCATCCAACAGCCTAAAATGGTAGACAGACCCAAGTCAGGCGACTTGCATAACAAATATATGTTTTTACACCACAAAAGGTCCATAAAAACAACAACATAAAGAAAAACTATCACTGCTCGCGGAAAGAGATGACCTCGTCGTCTTTGACTGCCTGCGCGAACTAGCCGTTGCTGCCGACATGTGTCTCCGCACCGTGGTTGTCCTCGGCCTCCAGCTACTCGTTCAAGCGGAGCGTGCGGGCGCTCTGCACGGACAAGAGCACAGCCCGGTTCAAGTCGAGGACGTCCGGTTCCGCCTGCAGGAGGGCCTTGATGGCAGCGGCATCCGCGCGCTCCGCGTCGAGTCGAGCCTCCGCCGCCCGGTTCAAGTCCAGGACGTCCGGTTCCGCCTGCAGGAGGGCGTCGATGAGAGCGGCATCCGCGCACTCTGCGTCGAGTCGAGCCTCTGCCGCCCGGTTCAAGTCCAGGACGTCCGGTTTCGCCTGCAGGAGGGCCATGATGGCAGCGGCATCCGCGCGCTCCGCCTCAAGTTGAGCCTCCGCCGCCCGGTTCACATCCACGACATCCGGTTCCGCCTGCAGGAGAGCCTCGATGGCAGCAGCATGCGCGTGCTCCGCGTCGAGTTGAGCCTCTGCCTCCCGGTCCTCCTTTAGTATCGCCATGTTGAACCGCTAGTCCGCCTGCACCATGGGGGACTCGGACGCCGGCACGAAGTCGACGTCCATCGTCTCATACCCATCGGGGGCCTTCTGCACTGCGACCTCCGCCATGAACATTGGATCGGCTTCCTCCTCCTCGTAGCTTGGCTCCAGAGAACTCGGGTATTAGCCCGCTGCAAAGCGAGCTTGGGAACGAAGGTCTGTGGCGCCGACCGCCGCCGCGATTTCTGCGCGGCGCTCCGGCGTCAGCATCTTGTAGTAAGTGATCTTGCGGCACACCATGGCTTTCCGGGGAACTAGGGGACGCTTGATGCGGGCTAGGGGATCGAAAGGTGGGGGAATGGGCTGGAGATTTGGTGTGGTTTGAGGGCAGTGGCTGGTGTAGGCCGAGCAGTGAAGGTTCTGGTGTGAATAGTGGTGCCGGTGACGATCGGTCAATCGGTTTTGACTGTACATCGCTCTTGTCGTGTTCGCATCGCAGCCTGGCACGCTGGACCCTCCACGTCGCTCACCAAATGGAACGCGCTTCGTCTTGCGTTTTTGCTCGCTTGTGGGACAGCAGTTGAGAGCAAACCGACGTCCCTCCCCCTCCCCCGCCCGCGTCATTTATTATACCACCACTCCCTCTATTTCATGCGGAGTAAATAAAAATAGAGGGAGTATACTATGGATGAGGATCCCCTGACGTGGCCGAACCCATTGAGTAACTGACATGCGGGGCCTAGCAAGCATGGGGTCCCCCAGTAAATGACCGAAAGGGAGGGTAAGGCAGGGATACCTACGTCAAAGGATCCACTTCCACTATACTACTTTGACCAAATGTTAGAGTAATAATATATGACATGCAACTTACACAAATGTTAGAGTAATAATATATGACATGCAACTTACACAAATGTTAGAGTAATAATATATGACATGCAACTTACACAAAGCATACATGGTCTAATGCGTTTTTCGAGGCTAACTTTAACCAAATGTTAGAGTAATAATATATGACATGCAACTTACACAAAGCATACGGTCAAATTTGTATGTGAAAGGAGTTTCCAATGATATAATTTTCACATTATACATCTCATGTACTATTAATCTTGTCAATAGTCAAATTGGAAACCATCTCGAGTACAAATCTAGGAGTACGTACGAATCTAACAATATTGATTGGGCGTTGTTGAATGTTGATACCTTTTTGATCAAAGTAGATATACTTTGACTACACATAAAACTTATATGTAAACTAGAAAGGATAGGAGGGAGTATATTGTACGTTCAAAAATGAAACAAACATTGAATAGCCTTTATATATGATTTGCTGATGCTATGATCAGCGGTTCAAAATTTTGAATCCGCCTTAGGTATCATGTGCCCCCACTCGTTCCCTCTCGATTTCATCTCAGGGTCCGGAGATCTATTGAAAGAGGACTAGGGTGGGTACATGCGAATGATACTCGGCGGAATGTTCAAATGAGGCATCCGGGAGGATGGACTCGACTGGAGGGCGACATGATCGATGGAGAAGAGGGTTGGAGAGGAATAAGAAATAAGCAAACACCACATGATTATACTTGAACGGCTCAAATAAACAATAAGTTGTATCGCTTGGCCTACATAGTGAACGGCCTAATGCGCAACGCGGAGGACTGACGCTCGAATATGGCCGGGAAAACAGGCAAACAGACATGCGGGGCACACCCATCGGGACGATGTAGCACAGACTAGTCCAATGGACGAGCTGGCCCATGACCTCCTCGCCACCGACAACTGTTCATGTGGGTCGTTGGGGCCAACAACGGGGCGCAGCTCCAGCACCGCCTCTGGACACGGCGACCGCGGTGAGCGACACGCTCATATCATCGCTAGACATGGTCAGTTTCAGTTTGCCGAGGGTGGCGTTAGTGTTGTGGCACGACCAACGGTATGTTTGGTTTGTGCCCAAGGTTGCCCCATCAAAGCATTGGGTAGCCAAAATTTTGGTTGAGGTATTGGTTGCCCATGATTTGGCCGACATTGGCAAGAAAAATGAACTTGAGTTGGCTAGAGTTCATTGGCATGCCAAAGAAATGGCAACCATCCAAACAAAGACCAATCTTTGGGTCATGACCAAAATTTTAGTTGAGGTATTGGTTGCCCATGATTTGGCCGACATTGGCAAGAAAAATGAACTAGAGTTGGCTACAGTTCATTGGCATGCCAAAAAAATGGCAACCATCCAAACAAAGACCAATCTTTTGGTCATGACCAAAATTTTGGCAAGGTGCACTTTGGCCACAATCCAAACACACCCCAACACCCGGCTCATCGTGGATGCACGGGGCGCCGGGATGTGTCCATGGAGTGGTGTAACGTGGCCAACTGCATCCTCTGGACCTGAGACCATGCCGGGTCGTCTTGCTTTTTCAATTACATGCGGGGATCGCATGTGAGCAAAGGGCATCTCCAACGTTGCCACGACCGCAGCTGACTACCCTGGCACACCAAAACCCTCGTCCCTCGCGCCGTCGCGCGATGCGTTCCCAGCCGGCACTAGCTGCCCGCATTCATGCCGTCCGTTCGTATGTCGTCATTAAGAGGCTCGGTGCCTGTGGAACCAACTCCGGCGACTTAATGACGCACCCGGACGCTTGGCCTCACCGGAATGCGCTACTTAAAGAGGCAACGCCCAGCTAACCTCCACACCATAGTGCATCGTCCTCCTACCTGGAACCACATCTGCCATGACCGCAAGCGCGAACGCTCTGCGGGAGAGCTTGTCTTCGGGGATGGAGCTCGAGGTCGCCGCCCTCACTCAAGTCGCCGCACAAGCGGTGGCCACGCTAGCGGCCGACGACGGGAGCACTGTCAGCCACACGTCCTACTTGCCGCCGTAAACGTCCGGCACCGCCGAGGTCAGAGACTCCTCCGAGGATGAGTAGGGCATGGGAGACGGCAGGGCATGGTGTGCCAACTGGCCGGTCCGTCTCCCGTGTTCTACTTTTCCTCGCTGAAGACCGCACCTTCACTTTATGGGTCTTGAACCCCGCCCCCGTACATGGAGATCACAGATGGAGGACGTCGGTCGCCGCCGTAGAATAGGTTTAGGGTCGGGTTTCTTTTATTTTTTTGTCCTATAAAAGTTCAAAATGTAATGAAAATCTGTCGTGTTTGCATTAATCTCGGCCGGTGTATATGAACTTTCACAATAATATACATATTGTAGGAGTACTAGCAAGATGCCCGTGTGTTGCACGAAAGATCAAGATCTTGTGGGAGAAAGGATGAACGAGGGAAAGCCTTATCTGCAAATGTGGAGAGGAGTGCGGGTAAATTGTCATAGTTTCCTTCCTATCCTTTAGATATAGATCGGACGGCCTATATTGCAGGATCGGACACATCTTTCTACATCTACGGGAACCTACGAAAGGGTTAACGTAAATCGCCTCTCTCTCTCCTCCCCTGATTTTCATGGTGGTGGGCCCCTCCCTCCCCCCAATCTACAATCAACAGCTCACACGTTTGACATTATGTTAATTACATAACTGGGATTACGCAGATGTAGCATTACTCGTCCTAAAAAACCCAACTAAGCCAACCTCCCAGCAAATCGCGCGGGAAAAGACCCGGCCGCGTCGTTTTAGTCGGGATTACCGGATTACTAGTAGTAGTATCGATGGATCGTGCGAAGCAACAGATTTTTTTTGAGGGGGCGAAGCACCTAGTTTAAAAGGAAAAAATGCGGTACACTCACAGCACTCCTGTCGCGGTCGCATTGCACCTCACATACGTTTGGTCCTGCACACGGCTCACGCAAACGGAACGCGCTTCGGCTTGCCTCTTCACTGACACATGGGACTGCACTTGGAGAAACCGACCATGCGCCAAACTCCCCACGCCCACCACGCGAAAATCCTCCCCCCCCCC
>NC_041382.1:421600587-421611548 GCF_002162155.2 Triticum dicoccoides
GATTCAACCGCCCTTCGGCCAACTAGCCAATAATATTCCCCAAACCCCCTCCCCCTGTCCCCCTCCACTCCATTCGCTCCGCCAAAGCCGCCCTCCCCGCCGCGCCAATACGTCGGCGCCGCGGTTCAGCGATCCTCTCGCTCCCATAGTACGCTCTCGTAGACTGTCGTCCTCTAGTCACGCCGCCACCTCTGGCTACATTCTTGTGGAGGCGCACGACGGTCAGCGCCGCCACCGCTGGCGACGTTCCTGTGGAGACACACGGCGGTCAGCTTCTCCCACGGTACGCACATTCTATACTGAGGCCCCGTTCATGTCGGTGTAGCGCTGAATGTTAGCTGATAGACGCTGTTAATCTCACTGTTTGCCGAATTAGTTTACTGTCAATATGCTCTGCTTAAGAAGCTTCCTTGCCCTGTTCTGCACTCAATCTGCTTAGCTGAGATGGCATGCCAAGGACGATTAGTTGCTAAAATATCCTGCCATATATTTATTGTGACGTAGATTGCCATGGTCTAGTAGCCAATCTGTTAGCTGAAATAGCTCTACACCGTTTTATACTCGATCTTTGTTGCTGCGATGGCCTTCGATAGTTCGATGGCTGTGTGCTCGGCCTCATTGACTGTTGAAATAGCCTGCCATAATTTGGCTCTCAAATCTGTTTGCTGAATTAGCTTTACATATATTTCGTTACTTAAATCTGCTCGTCCAAATATCTTGCCATAGCTTTAGACATCGACCTAGGTATTTTTTTTCTGGACTTCATAAAAAAGCATATATGTTTTTCCTGTAATATCTAGTAGAAGAACTAATTTGTATGCCTAACTGATGGACAGGACTTGGATAACTTCTGCTCGAAGATTCTCCACGGTATATGTCGAGGGGGTTGAAAACTTCATGAACTTTATCAGAGCTGAGTACGGTGGTCCGAAATCAGATGTGCTCTGCCCGTGTAGCAGTTGTATGAATTCAGTTACAAGACCCCATTCAACTGTGCAAAATCATCTACACTTGTATGGGATGTCGGTCACATATACTAGGTGGGTTCATCATGGTGAAGCTGTGAACATCAATGTTATTGACTACGTGGAAGCAGCAGATCACCATCTTCATCTACCTAATGCTCAGGTGGAAGAGGAGGAGGAGGTGGTGGTGGCGGAGCCAGTGAGTTTGACCAACATTGAAACAATGCTACGAAATTCTCGTGCATTCCGTGAACTTTCACCTGCAAAAGAAAAATGGTGGGCCCGCATGTTGGAACAATGCAACGTTGCTGTCACCCCAGGAAATAAGCTGTCAGTATTCTTAGCTATGGTCACCTTTCTTCAGGTGAAGACATCTGAGCGGATGACCAACAAATCATTCGACGTGATGTTGGCTGCTTTCCGCGAATCTTTCCCAGATGCGTCTGAGCTGCCACACACCTACAGTAAAATGAAGAATTTCTTTCGTGCAGTTGGAATTGGATATGATATGATCCATGTTTGTAAGAATAATTGTGTTTTGTTCCGGAAGGATTATGCCAACTTAAGTGAATTCCCAAAATGCAAATCATCAAGATGGAAAGATGGCTATGCTGTGAAGAGGATTCCTCATAATGTTCTAAGACATTTTTCAATTACACCAAGATTGTAGAGGTTGTTTCATGATGCTGAAACAAGAGAGGATGTACTATGGCATTCTAGGAACCAGGAGTACAGAGATCAGAATGTAATGAGCCATCCATCTCATGGTAGTGAGTGGAAAAGCTTCAAATGATAAACACAAAGAGTTTGCTGCTGACCCGAGAAACATTAGACTTGGCTTAGATTCAGATGGATTTAACCCATTTGGCCACCAGAGCGCCACATATAGCATGTGACCAGTGCTTGTTGTCCCTTACAACATGCCTCCAAATGTCTGCACCAAAGAATCAAACTACATGATGGCCCTGCTCATCCCAGGTCCAAAAAGTCCTGGAAAGGATTTTGATTTGTTCATGGAGCCTCTTGTGGAGGAACTTCAAAAGCTATGGAGGGTGTTCTCACTCGAGACCTATATAGCAGCCCACCAGCTGATTTCTTTCTGCGTGCTGTTATAATTTGGTGCATCCATGATTATCTGGCTTTGGGCACTATGTCAGGGCGAACGACACATGGTTACAATGCATGTGTTCGCTGTGACAGGAATCCGCTGTCATACGCAATACTTAGCAAGATCTGTTACATTGGACACCACCGTTTCCTTGCCAAGGACAAGCCGCATCCTAGAAAATACCGAAGACATGTGTTCAATGCAAAGCATGAAAACCGTGATGCGCCAAAGAGGCTCACCGCCGATGAGTTGCAAGTGGAATTAGAGAAGGTTAGGCATATTACACTAGCAAACCATCCTGGTAATGGTAGCGGGAAAAGGAAGCGTGGCAGGGTAGAAGAGAGATTATTGTTTACCCGCAGGTCCGCTTTGTGGGACTTGGAGTATTGGAAAGATTTGGATCTGAGGCATAATCTTGATGTGATGCACATCGAGAAAAATATATGTGACAGCATTATCGGCACACTTCTTAATATTGAAGGCAAGACGAAAGATACCTTAAAATCTAGGATTGATTTGACACACATGGGTATCAGAAAGGATTTGCAGGTGCAAGATGAAGGTAAACCACGGGATATGGCACCAACTGTGTATGTCTTGGACAAGGTAAAAAGAAAAGAATTCTGCGAGGTCCTGTCACGTGTGAGATTCCCACATGGATTTGCTTCCAACCCTGAAAGGAGAGTCAGTGCAGATGGAAACAAGGTAGAAGGGTTGAAAACTCACGACTGCCACGTCCTACTTCAAAGGGTTTTACCTGTTATCCTTAGAGGATTGGGCTGCCCTGACTTATACAGAGCAGTTGCAGAGTTGGGACAATTCTTCAGGGAACTCTGTAGTAGGAATATCAGGATAGATGCTTCGGAGTGTCTTAGAGACAAGATACCAACTATCCTATGTGACCTTGAGAAGATATATCCTCCAGCCTTCTTTGATGTGATGGTGCATTTGGCTGTTCATCTACCTGATGAGGCACTACTTAGAGGTCCAGTACAGTATGGCTGGATGTACCCTATTGAATGGTGGCTAGGCACTTTCAAGGGCTATGTTAGGAACAAAGCTAGACCCGAGGGTTCCATTGCAGAGGCCTACATTGCTACAAAAGCGTTGACATTCTGCTCAAAATACATTGAAACAGCTGATCAGCTTAGCAAAGAGGTGGGTGAAGACAATCCCGGGCTCAATGTTTTCGATTATTCTGTTCGAGTTACAGGGAAGAGTCGACAAGAGGACAAACATAAAGATTTGGACAAAATGGTTTGGTATGTGTTGAATAACTGTCCTGAGATACTACCTTATATCAAGTAAGTGCAGTATTGCAGCTTATACATCGTAATCTACTAAACTTGCAGCACATTCTTATATATTTAGATGTTTGACGCGATCACTATGTTGTGCAGCATCTACAAAGAGGAGTTACTGCCGCAAAATCCAAGAAACATTGACAAACTGGTTATGGCAGGATTTGCGAAATGGTTCAAGAACCATGTAAGCTTTTGAAGTGCACTGTCAGTTTTTTTAATATATTGAGTACATAAGATGATCAGCTTGTCTATTTTCTAACCATAGGTTAAGAAGATGCGGGAGGATGGGCAGGCAGTTGATGAGCCCTTTACTCACTAGCAATGGGTCCTGATACTCGGGTAAGACATTATGAATCTTGCGTTGTTGGAGATGTGCGCTACAAAACCCTTGCACGAGACGAAGGCAGGAAGACACAAAATAGTGCCATCATGAGCATGGATATGTATGACAAAGAGACAACTGAAATGTATGCTAACATAACAGACATTATTCAGTTGCAATATATCTCTAGTTTCAAGGATCCTCGGTGTGTGGTTCTATTGTGCTGTCGTTGGTATAACCTGTTTTCCAGGATTGCAAAACCCAGAGCTGATAATTATTTCAAATCCATCAATGTCAAGGCGGCGTAGCAGACCAACGAGCCTTTTATTTTGGCAAATCAAGCAACACAGATATTTTTCTTGGAAGACACATTTGCACGTAGCGATGACTGGAGAGTATTGCAAAGGTTTGAGCAGAGGAATTCGTTTAATGAAGTTGCACAACAAGATGATGCTTACACTGCTCCTGATGTACAAGATAACACAGATGTTCCTAATATCTTTGAGAACCATCACATCAATGACGCCGACGAAAAGATTGCCTATCGTGTTGTGGACATACAAGAGTTGATCAAGAAGAAGCCAACGTTCGAGGACGTTGAGGACGAAGAAGAAGATGACACCGTGGGGAATTACGATTCAGATTGATACACATGGCGAAGATGTTGACGATGCTGCTGCGGATGATGATTACATTGCTTTTGTCGTATTTGCCTGTCAGAAGACGTTTTTTATCTACTATGTGAAATTGTGTTTGCTATGACAACTGAAACCTGATGAACATGTTGTTTAGTATTTTGCTGTGAGAACATCACTTGTTATGTATGCTGATTTGTGTTTGGTGATTGTATGACAACTAAAACATGATGACATTGTTGTTTAGTTGTACTCATATTTGGCTGTGAAACTTGAAATTGATGACATAGTTTGCTGTTGGACTACAATTTGCTCGACATCTTCGAATGAGAACAAAGCTGACCCGACAGAGCCTCTGCAATTTATTTATTTATATGAGCAAAAGGGGATACCCCCTGATTTCCGTTAATAGAAATCATTAGATGTTCACAACACTATGCCCAGCCTGCTACACAAATTTCATTCATTACTAGTTTCAGCAAAGTGCTCATGTCGTAGCCACTGAATACATCACGAATGCTACATACACTGCAAATAAAGAGACAATTATCCTACAGAGCACATCAATTTTGCCTATTATCTTCACAAGCTCTTTCATCTTCTCATTGATGTCAAGGCCGTTCAGCAGCTGTTGCTTGGCCATGATTAGAGGAACTGCATCTTTAAGCTTCTGCTCTGCATCTTCCTCTTCTGCCGTTCCTTCAGTTACTTGTCCAACACCCCAACCTGCTGGTATTGGGATTCCTCGGCTAACCAAATAATCAGCGTAGTTGCATTCCCCCACATTAGCAACTTCCTAGAAATACAAATCACACGAATCTTCCCTTTTATGCATGAATAAAATTGGTAGATCATCAACCAAACTATTGAAAAAATCAACAACTGAAAGCAGCAGAACAACACTTAAACATATTATTACCCCATGATTCGGGCATTTGTAGAAGACTCGGCCAGGGTTGCGGATTGTGGTTGAGACGCGATGGATGACTCTGCGTGATTTGCAGCAGTGGCACCACACCAACGGCAGCGGGTTGTGATGAGCAATCGGCTGCGGTGCGCGTGCCGGCAAGGGTGTGATGAGACCCACAGGCGATGGTACGGGTTGCGACTTGGCGCATATCTGGTTGTTGCCTGCTGAAGAGCAGGTGAACGAGCAGCCAGCGGACATGGTTGCTGCGGCCAGAGCTTCTAATGGTAGGCAGAGTAAGTAGAGAAGAGGATAAGCGAACGTTGGATATGTCAGTTTCATTACTTGCAGAGTAGCATAGCACCATATATAGTCATAGTCTAGGTTTGGATTCGAACCAGCTACAAGAGCACGTCTTTATTTTTTCTAAAACTCGGCAACGTCTCATTACTGGTACACTAGCTTGTTCTGTACGCCTTCCCAAGTCTTTGATTTTCTTTCCCTTTTTTGCGAGGAAGGAAGGAGGACAAAATTGAGAGTTTCTGGGACTCGAACCCAAGACCTCTCGGTTGAAAACCAAGGGTGCTAGTCACTTATGTGGCGAACGTGTGAGGAGGAGGACAAACGAACGCATTTTCCTCACAGTTTTCTTCCTATATATAAAAAAGTATGCTACTTGGTGTCTGCTTAGTCAACAAATCGATTGCGCCAACCTTGACCGTTGGATTGACATTCAACGTCTGTCGCGTTTCTTCAGTCTCTTCTTCCTCGAGCCGCCAAAGCCAAACCAGCGCTGGCGGGACCGCCTACTCCCGCCTCCCACGGCTGGCTGTGATCTGCCCCAGCTCCTGTTCGTTCCCGTCCGAGACCTCACCATCGTCCTCCGCCTTGGTTCGCTCGCTGCGGCGCCGCCCTCTGGTGTTGTCAACATAGTCAACAACCGAGAGGAATAAGGAGATGACTGTACATGGTGAGGATGACAGTAGGGGCCCAGCAGCGCGCGCAGTAATTTTGTTTTTTCGGGACGAAGAAGGGTATCAACTGGGTTGTGCGGGACCCGTGGCCCATCTAGCCCAGGCTTTTATTTCATATGTTTAGCACATGACTAGCCCAGTTTGTTTTTTCCTTTCTAAAAATTGCTAGCCAGCTATTTTGTTTTTTGCAGAATAACCAATGTAGGCCTACTTGCTTTTCTACGCCCTGCTGGGCCGGAAATCTTTCAAGACGAGGAGGGATGCATTTTGCCCAGAAAATGGGCTATAAGTAATAATAAATGGGCTATAAAATGAAAAAATACAGCAAACAGACAATTAGTTCCAAAATACTGTTTTCTTTCGGATTTTTATATTTTAAATTTCATTTTTTTATGCGGGTAAAATTTCATTGAATTTAAATTAAGGTATATTTAGATTTAAAATTAATTTGAATCTGGCTACAAATTTCGGGCTGTATGCTGTTTGGGACAGATTTGGAGGCTGACTTGTGGGTCTACTAGGTTGATGTGTACTTTGGCTTTGTCAACTTAGTCCACAAACGATTCTAGCAGCAGTGACCGTTGGATGTTAATCCAACGGCCGTGCTGCTTCTTCAATATCTGATCTTCTTGCTCCAGCCGCCCAAACCAGCTCCGGTGGGACTGCCTGCTCCCGCCTCCTATGGCCGGCTGTGCTGCCACATAGGCCGCACCGCCCCACCCTACTTCATTGCTGGCCAGGCCATTCCTCTACTCACCCACACCTCCTGTTATTTTCCGGCGACGGCAGCCGAACCAGTAAACCCTTGTATTCCCCACCGCGTGGGCAACCATTGCCGAGTCTTCCCCGACTCCGTGTCGTTCCCTTCCTAGGCCTCCCCGTCGTCCACCGCCATGGTGCTCCCGACGCGGCCTGGTCAACTTGGTCAACGAACGACATCCATCGGCCGTGGACTGTACGCGCAAAATAATGATTCCTCCACCTGATAGCTGGGACGCACCGGAAGGGCCTCTGTATTTCACGAAAAAACGTCCCCCCCGCTGACATGTCGGACCCACCAACTATATCTTCGCACGCAAGGAAGTGCCTCCTTATTACGCACAAAAAATGAATACCCCCTGCTAGCTGGGACCCACCATAGTGGGAGGATGACTTGTGGGCCAACAAAGTTGACGGGGACAGAGGGCTTTGTCAACTTAGTCAATATGAACGATTCTAGCTCCAGTGACCGTACGATGTCCATCCAACGGCCGTAGCGCTTCTTCAACCTATGGTCTTCTTGCTCCAGCCGTCCAAAGCAGCGCCGGTCGTGCCGCATGCTCCTGCCTCCCGTGGTCGGCTGTGCTGCTGTGGAGGCCTCATCGCCCCCTACTATTCCCACCGCTGGCCAGGCCCTGCGGCGACGGCAGCCTCACACCGCAGCCGAACCAGTGAACCCTCATACTCCTCTCCGCGCGGGCTTCCACTGCCGCATCTTCCCTGGCTCTGCGTCGTCCCCTTTTTAGGCCTCACCGTCTCCACCGCCATGGTGCTCTCCGTGCAGCGTGGCCAACATGGTCAAGGAACGACTTCCATCGGAAGAGTACTATACATGGAGAGGCTGACAGCTGGGTCCATGGCCACAGCCCAGTTTTTTTGTGATTTGCCAAGTAAGTCGCTTTGTCAGGCCTGTTGGGCTGCAAATCTTTCAAGACGAGGAGAGCTTTCATTCGGCTGGCCGAGAAAATGGCCCATCAGTAATGAGAAATGGGCTGTACATTTTTAAAACACATCAAACCGGCAATTAGTTTCAAATATCTTTTTTTCATTTCAAGATTTTAAATTACATTAATTTTATGCCTGGAGAATTTGTTGGATTTTATATTGATATACATTTATTTTTAAAATTAGTTTGAATGTGAGTCGAAATTTCGGGATTAAAAACAGTTCGAACCGCACCGAAATATGCAAAATTTCGTATAATTTTTTAACCATGGCCACAATTTGGGCTCTAATGCTAACAAAAAGAATATGGGCTCCAAAAAAACCTCAAGAATTAGCAAATGGGCTGAAAATTATTAGAAATAATAGCAGATGGGCTGTATGCTGTTTTCCATAGATTTCAGGCTTTCCTAAAAAAAGGTTGATGCACAAGCAGTGACTATTGGATGTCCATCCAATGGCCGTCGTGCTTCTTCAATCTCTGCTCTTCCTGCTCCAGCCGCTCAAACAAGCGCCGGCGGGACTGCCTGCTCCCTCCTTCCCGCGGCCAGCTGTGCTGCCGCGCAGGCCTCACTGCCCCACCGTACTCCCATCGCTGGCCTAGCCATCCCTCTACTCACCCACACATGCTGTTATTCTCCGGCGACGGCAGACGAACCAGTAAACCCTCGTACAGTCGTACTCCCCTCCACGTGGGAAACAACTGCCGAGTCTTCCCTGCCTCCATGTCGTTCCCTTCCTAGGCCTCGCCGTCGTCCACCGCCCTGGTGCTCTCGGCGCGGCCTGGTCAACATGGTCAACGACCGACATGCATCTGAAGTGGACAGAGGCCGACAGCTGGGTCCACGACCCCACACAAGGAAATGCCTCCTTATTACGCGCAAAATAATGGTTCCTCCACCTGACATCAGGGACCCACCGAAAGGGCCTCTGTATTTCGCGAAAAAAACATTACCGCCGCTGACAGCTCGGACCCACCAGCGATATCTTCGCACACAAGGAAGTGCCTCCTTATTACACACAAAAAAATGAATACTCCCCCTATTAGCTGGGACCCAGTATAGTAGCAGGCTGACTTGTGGGCCTACTAAGTTGACGGGGACGGAGGGCTTTGTCAACTTAGTCAATATGTATGATATCCATCCAATGATCGTAGTGCTTCTTCAACCTCTGGTCTTCTTGCTCCAGCCGCCCAAACCAGCGCCGGTCGTGCCTCGTGCTCCTGCCTCCCATGGCCGGCTGCGATGCGGCGGAGGCCTCACAGCACCCTACTACTCCCACCGCTGGCCAGGCCATCCCTCTACTCACCCACACCCCCTGTTACTCTGCAGCGATGGCAGCCTCACACCGCAGCGAACCAATGCCCTCGTACTCCTCTACGCGTGGGCATCCACTGCCGCGTCTTCCCCGGCTCCGCGTCCTCCCCTTCCTAGGCCTCGCCGTCTTCCACCGCCCTGGTGCTCTCGGCGCGGCGTGGTCAACGTGGTCAAGGAACAGCTTCCATTGGACATGGACTGTACGTGGAGAGGCTGACAACTGGGTCCACGGCCGCAGCAAGGAAGTGCCTCCTTATTACATGCAAAATAATTATTCCTCCACCTGACAGCGGGGACCCACCGGACGGGCCACCGTATTTTGCCCCCTGACTGCTGGGACCCACCAGCTACATCTTTGCACGCAAGAAAGTGCCTGACAGTCGGGACCCACCTGGTTGAAGCGTATGTAGCGTTGTCATTCTAGTCGCGAACGTGTACGTACATATATACTGGTGGATGTAGAGGCGCGCACGTGTCGTAGTAGAGGCAGCCAGGGTGCAAGAAAGAAAATATGGCCACGTATGTGTACATACGGGTGGGGTCTCAAACGCCTACTCACGCATAGGTACGGCGAGGGCTCATTGACATGGCTGGGTCGGAACGGAGAAACAACATCGTCGTCGTGTTCATGGGGAGGCAATGGAATGCGTCGTGTTCATGGGGAGGCAACGAAATGCGTCGTGTTCATGGGGAGGCAACGGAACGTGTGGGAGCCAACCGGCTGGGTCGGAACAGAATGCGTGATCGTGTTCATCAGGAGGGCTTGGACGGAACAGGCGATGGAAACGAGGCCTGGCGTACCGCACAACGGAGGAAACGGACCTCCTACGTTTGGAACGGGGTCCTGTTGATCGGGAGGGGTTTGGCGTACCACAAAACGGAGGAAACGGACCTCCTACGGTCGAAACGGGGGTCCTGTTCATCGGGAGGGGTGTGGCGTACCGCAAAAGGGACGAAACAGACTTGTGTTGGAGCGCTACGGTCGAAACGGGGGTCCTATTCATCGGGAGGGGTGTGGCGTACCGCAAAACGGGACTCCACGGAATACTGTTCATCTCCATCGTCGACCCCATCCAGCCTCCACGAGCTACTATTCATCCACCGTCGACCTCCTCCAGCCTCCACCTGCGACTGTTCATCCACGGGCTCCTGTTCATCCAGCCTCCAACGCGCGCTACTCCACCGGCTACTATTCAACCAGCCCTCTCCACGGGCTCCTGTTCAACCACACCTCCACGAGGCTACTGTTCATCCTGCCCTCCTATAACGCCCGGATAATCGTGCTACAGTAATCAAATGCTAATCATGCCACGTCACCACGGTTACTGTTGATAATCTACCGTTAGTTCAAAACCGAGTCAAATTTAATTATGGTGTAATAAACACATTTTTATAAAGTACCTAAATAATTTAAAATGATTTAAAACAGAAAAGTAAATAAATAAAAGAAAATGCAAAACAGAAAACAGAAAAGGAAAAAAACAAAAAGGAGAAAGCCCCTCCCCCTCAACTGGGCTGACTGGCCCAGCTGACCACCGCGCCCCCCCTTGGGCCTCAACCCACCGGGCCGCCAGGCCGGCCCACCCCCGCACCACTTAACCCCCCACGCCCCCAAACCCTAACCGACACTCCCCCCACTCCCCACTCGCTCGCCCCCACCCCCTCGCTCTGGATCAGGATCGGGAGGAGCCCCGATCCCCTTCTCCCTCGCTCGGCGCCCGACGCCGCC
>NC_041382.1:421612434-421615227 GCF_002162155.2 Triticum dicoccoides
TGCTCTGCGCCACCCGCGGCCGCCTCCCCACTGCCCCGCCCGACAGGCTTCCTCGTCACCGGTGGCCTCGCCTCTTGCCCCGGCGGCCTCGTCCTACCCTGCGGGCGAGTGCCCGCTCGGGTACGCCCGCACCCGCTAAGGCCCAATGGCCCTATGACAATGGGGCCCCCATCCCCGAGAACGTTTAAAAAAAGGGTTTAAAATATATAATAAAAATAAATAATTAATTAATTAACTTAATGAATTCTGATTAAATTAGCTAATTAAGATTAATTAACCTAATGACTAATTAACCTAATTAATTACTATTAATTAGCTAACAGAGTATGACAGTGGGGCCCACCCCCTTAATTAATACTAATTAGGTTAATTAAATTGTTTAATTAAAATGTGTCACTAACCAGTGGGACCCACTGGTCAGGTTGACCAGTCAACCCCTGTTGACTGCTGATGTCAACATGACATCATGCTGATGTCATAAATCCAATTTTGAATTTATTTAAATAATTAATTAAATTCCAGAAATTAATAAAATCTTTAGAAAATCATATCTTTTAATCCGTAACTCGGATTAAAATATTTTCAACTTGAAAGTTGCTCAGAACGACGAGATGGATCCGGATACGCAACCCGTTGATCCGCCACGCGTCCCTAGCATAGCAAACACGCAACATTCCCCCTCCGGTTCATCTGTCCGAAATCGCGAAACACCGGGGATATTTTCCTGGATGTTTCCCCCCTTCACCGGTACCACCTCTTATGACGTTAGGGCACCCCTAGCACCGCTACTTGTCATGTCATGCATCGCTATGCATCTGTTTGCTTAAATATTTATTGTTTCTTCCCCCTCTTCTCTCGCTAGACACCGAGACCGATGCCGCTGCTACCCAGTACGACTACGGTGTTGACGACCCCTCTCTCTTGCCAAAGCAACCAGGCAAGCCCCCCCCCCTGATCACCAGATATCACCTACTCTCCTCTATACTGCTTGCATTAGAGTAGTTTAGCATGTTACTGCTTTCCATAATCCTATCCTGATGCATATCCTGTCCTTGCTACTACTGTTGTTACCTTTACCTGCAATCCTAATGCTTAGTATAGGATGCTAGTGTATCATCAGTGGAAATTCATTCTTGTCTGTCTGCCATGCTATACTATCGGGCCGTGATCACTCGGGAGGTGATCACGGGTATATACTTATACATAATATATGATACTTGTGATGACTAAAGACGGGTCGGCTCATAGGAGTACCCGCGAGTGATTCACGAATTGGGTCCGAAAGGACGTTTGTCCCAACGGCCCTCTGAGTGGATCTTTGTGGAGAAGCGACAATGCAGGTTGAGACCACCTAGGAGAGAGGTGAGCCTGGCCCTAGTCGGTGTTCGCGGTTATTTCAAGATAACACATTTAACGAGATCTTGGTATTTGATCTGAGCCTGGCCACTGGCCTATACGCACTAACCATCTACACGGGGACAGTTATGGGCACTCGACGTCGTGGTATCAGCCGAAGCCTTCGTGACGTCAGCGACTGAGCGGCGCGTGCCGGATTGGAACGTAAGCCTGCTCTTGTATTAAGGGGGCTAGTTCTGCTTCCGGCCGCCCTCGCAACATGCAGGTGTGCAATGGGCGATGGGCCCAAACCCCTGCGCCATAGGATTTAGACCGGCGTGCTGACCTCTTTGTTGTGCCTAGGTAGGGCTGCGACGTGTTGATCTTCCGAGGCCGGGCATGACACAGGAAAGTGTGTCCGGCCAAATGGGATCGAGCGTGTTGGGTCATGTGGTGGACCCCTGCATGGAAGTTAATCTATTCGAATAGCCATGATCTTCGGTAACAAGACGACTTGGAGTTGTGCCTTGACCTTATGACAACTAGAACCAGATACTTAATAAAACACACCCTTCTAAGTGCCAGATACAATCGATGATCGCTCTCCCACAGGGCGACGAGGGGAGGATCATCGGTTAGGGTTATGCTACACGATGCTACTTGGTGAACTTACCATCTACTCTCTTCTCCTGCTGCAAGATGGAGGTTACCAGAAGCGTAATCTTCAAAAGGACTAGCTATCCCCCTCTTATTCCGGCATTCTGCAGTTCAGTCCACATATGATACCCTTAATCCATTTGATACCAATGCATACATATGTAGTGTAGCTCCTTGCTTGCGAGTACTTTGGATGAGTACTCATGGTTGCTTTTCTCCCCCTTTTCCCCCCTTCCTATACTCGATTGCTGCGACCATACGTTGGAGCCCAGGAGCCAGACGCCACCGTCGATGACTACTACTACTACTCGGGAGGTTCCTACTACTACGTGCAGCCCGCTGACGACGACCAGGAGTAGTTTAGGAGGATCCCAGGCAGGAGGCCAGCGCCTCTTTCGATCTGTATCCCAGTTTGTGCTAGCCTTCTTAAGGAAAACTTGTTTAACTTATGTTTGGACTCAGATATTGTTGCTTCCGCTGACTCGTCTATGGTCGAGCTCTTGTATTCAAGCCCTCGAGGCCCCTGGCTTGTAATATGACGCTTGTACGACTTATTTTATTTGTAGAGTTGTGTTGTGATATCTTCCCGTGAGTCCCTGATCTTGATCGTACACGTTTGCGTGTATGATTAGTGTATGATTGAATCAGAGGCGTCACACCTCCACCGTCTATTATTCATCCTGCCCTCCACGGGGTGGTCCTATTCATCCAGCCCTCCACGGGGTCCTATTCATCCAGCCCCAACCGGCTCGATCGATCGGGGTCCTGTTCATCCAGAGGCAATACCACGGGGTCCTATTC
>NC_041382.1:421615786-421621886 GCF_002162155.2 Triticum dicoccoides
CAACACTCACTGTTCATCCATAGGCAGCATCGACCGGCTTCAGTTAGCAGCAGTAGCGAAGGAATCACTCGATCAGGTTTAGTTAACAGCCATCGATCGATCACTCAGGTTCAGTAACGCGTAGCCTGCAGTGCAATCACTCGGGTTTAGTTAGAGCCCAATGCCTCACTCGGGTTCAGTTAGAGCCAACGCCTCGCGCACACGCGCGTACGTGTACGAGAGAAACGCGTATCGCTCGGCCCTCGACCTCCCACCGTAACCGCGAACTCCCCAAAATTTTCCTCCCCCTCGCTTCTACCATGGTTTTTTCCGTAATGGACGGCCCAAAGAATGTCATGCAGCTGCGTCTCCAGCCCGCCTAGGACAAAAAGCCCATTTTCTGTCATGATTTTTTGTCATAGAAGTAGGAGCCCACCACATCTATGATGATACCGGGTTTTGTCACGACTATCGTTATAGAAGTGTCATATGTATGACAGAAAAAAATTTTGTTCGGCCTAAAATGTCACGGATGTGTCTTTTTTTTGTAGTGACCGGGACAGACACATGCAGTCGTTCGAGCTCTGGTGAGGGGGTGGCGGGGCCATGTCGTGTGCCAGGCAAGATTGAGGACGGCTGGGCCGCTGGTGACGGAGTGGTGAGGCCGATCTGGCCCTCTCTGTTTTGTTTCTCTACAACCAGCACAGAGAAGCAGAAAGTTGCTGCTCTTATGTCATATGACCTAACCAATCTCTCTCTCTCTCTCTCTCTCTCTCTCTCTCTTCTCCTGAACTAGCACTAAGGAGCCGACGCTGTTGGTAGCACTGAGAACGGAGGGAACATCAAGGCATTCTCCTCCTAGAAAACCAGATGTATAACCATTTGTTGCTATTCGGTTGGTGTCCACGGCGGCCAACTACAGCTGGTTTGTGTGCTCTTTTTGTTAAAATAAATCCATTCTTCAGTTCATGCTATTGTACGAGACCATTTTTTGCTGTTCGGATGGTGTCCACGGCGGCCAACTACAGCTGGCTTGTGTGCTCATTTTGTTAAAATAAAATCCATTCTTCAGTCCATGCTATTGTACCAGTTTGATGCGGTAGGTTGAAAAATTATTGGATTTCGTTTGGTTCCTTGAGACTGAGAGGCAATAATTTTGTTTGATTAATTTGCTTAAGCTACGCACACATATATGGCTAAGCCCTATTTGTTGTTTGTTGTTATGCAAGCAAAGGATTTCGTCCGGTAAAACACCCAGCAACAGGAGTTTCTATAATGCTGATTGATTCAGAAACCCAAACAGTATGGGTGTAGTTCTTGCAATTAGAATTTTAGAATTACTAATATCGTTTTGTTCCAGTATAATTATTTTTGCTGAGAACTTCTTTAAGATGCTCTGCATCCTCTGTGTGTAATGCACTTTGTTATTGGAGATGACTTGTGGATGGATTATGCCGGTTGAATAAACAACATCTTCGCACAAACTAACATTGGCAACATCCAGAAATTGAGAAAGCTTCTTCTCTGTTAACAAAATTGTCTACTCAGGACTGGAATTGGCGTAGGATTTTTGGGTGGCTCTGTGAAGTAGCAGGTCTAGCTCACTTGGCCTTATCCTTTTAAAGATTGGTGTGTTTCTCATTGTCCAAATGCTCCAGCAGCCAAGGGTGATCTACTCCATGTAAAAAGGTTTCTACAGAGAGCCCTTCAGAGCAATAATCTATTTATTGGCAGAAGACAAATTGCTTTGATCAAAGGCAGGGAATAAATATTCAGAAGACAAATTGCAGACGACAACCCAGGTATTGTTCACGTAGGTATTCAAAGTGTAATTAGTTGCCTTGATTCGATTCTTTTGGAAATAATTAGTCACACTTTCGACCCAAAGCGACAACAACATGGCGTTGTAGCTCATCAACTCCACTATGGTTTCCATTAGCAAGTTCTGGTAGCAAGCGAACTACACACTATTGTAATTGGGGTCCAGAAGATGGAGGGGAATGGTCACCGATGACACAAGTGCATCGAGTGGTTGGCATCTTAAGTAATGGGTGTGAGCGGCTAATCTACCATATCTTGTGAGTATATTGCATGTGTTGTCCTAACATATACACATGTTTATTTTGAGCACTTGCATTTTTGGCTGCTATTATTCAACTGATGATGATGCTGTAACATGCACTAATTCTCTATTTTGGCTTCACTTGCACTGAATTACTCAAAACTATGCACTGTTTTTTTAATCTACATAGCTAATTATTTTCTACTCACAAAGTGCACATATGAGCTTATGAATATGGAAAAATGACTCCTAAGACATCAAGCCACAGTTATGGGAAGCCAGATAAGCCAAAAACCCTACAATTTTCTTATTTATTGTTTTTCTTCAAGATTTTCAGTGAACTTAGGAGCTCTGAATATAAGAACCAAATATCACTACTGAAATGACACATATAAAAATTATCAACCCTGTATTGAGAAAGCTAGAAAATGAAGTATGAAAAGTGTAATTCTGTTAGAACTCCTAAAACCTTGTCTTCAATGTGTGCGATTGTAGCCTCTTTGTGATTTTGGTTCACTTACACAGGAAATTCTATTAGGAGCACACTATGATAAATACATGTAAAGTTTATCATCGGCAAATGAATATGAATCAAATTTCGTTTTCTTATGTTTACTATACAAGAAATGATCGTTCATGATCACTATAAGGATAAATTGGTGGGTTTACTTCATTCAGCAGCATATAAAAATCTATTTGTTGTGTTTTTTGTTACTGGTATTACTATTTTGAAGGGTATAAATAGGTAAATAATTTTAATTAGGTTCTTAGTCTTAGTATATAGTCAAACAGCAGATGCAGTAATTTAGTAGAAGGAATGCAGCCCCTGGTCTAATAGTGATTTATGTTTTTTATGTGACATGGAGCGATCTGTGACTTTGAAGCACATGTGAATCTTGTGATTCTGCAAAATTTCTGTTACATGCTCATGGTTTTGCTATACCGCTCTGATATGCAACCTACAAAATTGCTATCTGCCTAACACATAATGTTGGTTGTTAACTCGGAACATAATATCACTAGAGCTCTACATATGCATGTTCTTTTAAAAGGAAAATTAATATAAGTTTGTTTCTGGCTAATACACGGTATTGAAAGTAATAGTGTGAGGGAAACCAAGCATGTTATGTTAGAGAAGAAAATATTCTTTATTTTCTTTAATTCAATCAATAGACGAGTGTGTTTACCAAAAACTGTACTATTACTTCTTCTGGTTGAATGATTTGCATGCTTAGTAACACATGAAATGCTTAATATGAGCTCGATATTGATGATTTCAGTTTATTAGTTGTTACCGCCGCCCGATATTGATGATTTCCAATGATGACACATCCCCTAGCTATAGATGGCGGCTGTGGCGTAGATCCCTTGGCCGGGTTCCAGAGTCGTTGCCCACCCGATGGCCAGCGCGTGACATTCGAGGACTGCTCCACCATGTGTTGGCTGCTCAATAGGCTCCACGTCACATTCCAGGAGCGCGACGTGTCCACCAACGCGCCCTACTGGGACAAGCTCCGCGTGCTGCTGCCGGGACAAACGGCTCCATGTCACTGTCACAGCGGCTGTTCGCGGATGGTAGGTACATTGTTGGTTTTCTAGACTTGCAGCACTCTGAAATTATAGTAGTTAGGGCTTGCTTTTTTACTTCAATTCCCAATTTAGTCTGTGTTATGATAGGTTGTAATCTCTAAACTTAGCAATCAAAAGTACTAGTAGGCTGTACATGTTGTTTTACAGTGTACAGCTTCTTCACTGACATTATTCAGTAGTTGTATGTTCTTACCAAATTCAGTGTAAGTTTTGCCTCTTGATGTGTTATAATCTCTACAGTAGGTGCATTGTGATTTTCCTTTTAATGCATAGAATAGAAAGTTTAGCATAAGCGTGATTATAAGCTTTATTAGTCACTTTTCCCATGTTTTACAGTACATAATATAGGCATAAGTAGTTTCTCCCGGACAGTGTACCAGTGATGTACCTATGATTCTAAGTTTTATTAGTCATAACAGACTCTGTTTCATATGATTTTAATTTCTTTTTCTTTTTAGTGTTAGCCAAAGCATGTTGATCAGGTGGGGCCTTAGCATTATCAAGAAGTAGTGATCTGTAGGACACAATCATGTGAAATTCAGAAGATTTGATTGCTAGGGATCCGGCCTGGATTGATCTGCCATGCTTCGCTGCAGGTTTATCATACATATATATCTCCTTGTAATTTCCTATTTTCTAGCTTTGCTCTCCTCCTCTTCTTCTTCCATCTTTATTTTCTATTTTTTTGTTACATAGAAGAGGTATGTTTCCTATTGCTGTACTTTTTTCCCAAAGTCTTTGTGTAGAGGGGTTAGGTACAGGTGGTCTACGACAGGGTAGTTCCACCATATGCTATTGGGCCTCACTAGAGTGCATTTATTCGGGGCTGGTTGTAAACGATCTAAAAGTTGTACTGGTATCCTTGACATAAGATTTGAATAAAATTCATTTCGTTTTCGGCCGATTCTTTTGGCTATTGAAGCGAGACATACACTTCTCTTTTCTCATACATACAATTGTTTATTGTTTTGACATACATACAAATGTCATGATTTATTGGTATATTATCTGAAGATGCCCTAAGTTGGTGTTGCTTGATCTGAAAACCGTAGTTTGTCAAATCTACAAGACCATATGTGAGACATTGAACTATGTGTAGTTTTTTTCCGTTGCAACGCACGAGCCCTTTTGCTAGTATTTTCAATAGGATGAGCGGGTTAGGGGTTCCTCGGCATCGATACAACCCTAAATAGCAAGTATCATCGGTGCAATATACATGAGGCACTCGGCGTTGAACACCAGATCCACATCCCACAAGTGATGCCGGCGCCCGGCGTCCCGCAACAATAGTTCTGGTGGCCGATGACGGTCGAACACCTTGGCAAATTTGTCTGGCAGCCTCTGCGATGAGGATTAAAGCCAAGTTTTGGAATTTCAAACAACCAAACCGACTTGAGTCAGTTTGGGTGTTTCAAGTTTCAACACTTAGATTTCAATCGTCATCTCAGAGGCTGCCAGACAAATTCGCAATGGTGTTCGACCGCCATCGACGCCGAGAACTGTTGTTGCGGGACGCAGGACCCCTGTGTCACTTGTGGGACGTGGATGTAGTATTCGACACCGACGGCCACATGTATCTCGCACTGACGATACTTGCTATTTAGGGTACCATCGACACTGAGGAACCCCCTAACCCGCTCGTCCCCGGGTAAACTAAGCTAGCATGCATTCAATAAGCAAAACTACATCATCTCTTGCGTCCGTACATCGTCGAATATTATCACTAGTACATCTCGAAGAGTATCATACATATAGCATCGCTAATACAACTAGAACTGTAGCGAACGGCGGGTATCGGCGCGGGCGGTGGACACCCAAAGAGAAGGAACCATCATAGGATCATAGCTCCAATGAGATCCCTGAAGAACCTACCAGGTATTGTCGAACCTACCCTCCAGCGCAACCATGTAGTGACGGACGTGCTCATCCTCCTCGCTGACACGGTGATGTACCACCTCTGTGGTGTCCCAAAGCCTCAGCATCGTCACTGGACCACGCGACCAACACCAAACAAGGTTTGGGTCAATGACGGGCTGGCTCCTCACCAACCTGCGCCCCCGGAAGGTAGAACCTCCCAGTACCAGCCCGGCGGAGCCCAGTCTCTAACATGGCCCCTCTAATCAAGCGGGCCTCCTCCGCCGAGTTGACGACGACGATGCAGGATAGGCATCATCGACGTCGAAGCGGGAATAAATGCTTGAACTAAAATAATAACAACAAATTTCACATGTTCAAAATAAACCAGAAACTTAACCTAAAGTAAAGTAAACTAAACCTAAACTAAAATAACTAAACCAGAAACTTGACCTAAACTAAACAAAACTAAACCTAAAGTAAACTAACTAAACTAAACAAAACCTAAACTAAATTATACTAAACCTAATTAAACTAAATCTAAAAAAACAGAAGAAGAAAAATGAAAATGTCTCACCTTGGAGCGGCCGGGGCGGCGAGGCGGCGCGATGGGGC
>NC_041382.1:421622250-421710401 GCF_002162155.2 Triticum dicoccoides
CCGGCGCGGCGATGCGGGGCGGCAACGCGGCCCGGGGCGATGCGATGAAGGGGGGCGGCCGGGGCGGGGCGGCGGCGCGGGGTTGGGATGAGGGGAGGGAGAGAGGGGCAGGGCGCGAGGGTGTTTTGTTACATATAGGGTAGAGCTCTTTGTCGTCCTCTAGCTGACGGCAGAGAGCCTAGCTAACAGACGTTAGAACGGACACTTTCTTTGCCGTCTGCTAGCGGACGGCAAAGTTTCTTTGCCATCAGCTAGCTGACGGCAAAGAAAGTGGCCATCAGATGCCCCTCATTATTGGCCCACCCTACCTCTTTGCCATCAGCTAGCGGACGGCAAAGGTTCTACGCCATCAGCTAGCTGACGGCAAAGATGGGGCTGACAGCAAACACTTTCTTTGCTGTCAGCTGCTTCTTTGCCATCAGTTTTCTTCAAGCTGATGGCAAAGAGAGTCTTTGCCCTCAGCTAGCTGACGGCAAAGTTCCTGATTCTAGTAGTGATAAGTGGGAGGTTTATTCAAGTAAGAATAGCACCCAAGCACCGGTCCACCCGCATATCAAATTATCAAAGTAGCGAATGCGAGTCAAACCAACGTGATGAAAGTGACTAGATGAAATTCCCGTGTGTCCTCAAGAACGCTTTCCTTATTAAAAGAGACCGTTTCGGCCTATCCTTTGCTACAAAAAGGATTGGGCTATATTGCTACACTTTATTTACCATTACCGTTACTTGCCCGTTACAAATTATCTTACTATCAAACTACTTGCTACCGACAATTTCAGTGCTTGCAGAAATTACCTTACTGAAAACCGCTTGTCATTTCCTTGTGCTCCTTGTTGGGTTCGACACTCTTAATTATCAAAGGACTACGATTGATGCCCTATACTTGTGGGTCATCAGTGAACATGGCCATGGGCGCGGACGCAGACATGGTGACCAGGGCAGCCGTGCCTCCGCCCCGACCTGAAACCCCTCCATGGGCTTCTTCGCCCCATACAGCATGGTGTTGCCCTCGCCATGTTCCGGGTGGATCTCGCCCAACTCTGCCAACGTTATTGGCCCGCGCCCCGGTGCCCACACCCACGCCCACCCGATGCAGATCCCATCCTACCCCGTGCCTACACCGCTTCAGCTGCTGTCATGGGATCACCTGGCCATGCTCCAGGCCGCCAACAGCTCTCAGGGCCTCCCCCACGTAGGCAACGGCTCCAACGAGTGGTACCTCGATACTGGCACCTCATCTCACGTCACCAGCAACCCTAGTAATCTTCACCATTCCAATTCTTCTTTAAAGCATTATCCGTCTAGCATTGTTGTCGGCAATGGCACACACCTACCAATACATGTCGTCGGCTCCACCACACTCCTGCCTCACAATTTTCACCTATGTGATGTTCTTGTTTCTCCTAATGTTGTAACTATTCTCATCTCTATTCATCGGTTTACTCGTGACAACTCTTGCTCCATAGAATTTTATCCCTTTGATTTTCTTGTGAAGGATCTTTCAACCAAGAGGGTCATCATGATCTCTGCAAGCTCCAGTGATCTCTACCCGTTCTTTGGCAATAACACGGCTTGGTGTGCTTCTCTCTCCACCACCATCTCCACCGCGGACGTATGGCACCGTTGGCTCGGCCATCCTGAACCCCAAACTATTTCTTCTTTTGTAGGGAATTAATTTCTTCCTTCATGTAATAAAGTTGCGCACACTCCATGTGATGCTTGTCAGCTAGGTAGACAACCGCGCCTCCCTTTTCCCACTTCCATTAGACACACATATGCTCCTTTCAAGCTTGTCCATTGTGACTTATGGACATCATATTGTCGGTTTTTCCGGCTACCAATATTATTTAGTTGTGCTTGATGATTACACACATTTTTCGTGGTCTTTTCCCTTACGTAACAAGTCTGACACCTCTACCGGCCTACAATGCTTTTTCACCTTCATTCACACTCAATGTAATGTAATCATGAAAGCTTTGCAATGTGATAAAGGTGGTGAATTCATCAACTCTTCCCTACACACCTTCATATCCACTCATGGCATTGCCTACCACTTCTCGTGCCCCAACACCTGCCCTCAAAACGGCAAGGCCGAGCATATCATTTGTACCACCAACGACATCATACGCACCCTACTCCTTCAAGCTAACCTACCCCACTCGTTTTGGGTCGAAGCATTACACACCACCACATACCTCTTAACCGTCGGCCCTCTCGCCCCATTTCTGGCCACACTCCCTACTTTCTTCTACATGATCGTCATCCCTCCTATGATCACCTCATGGTTTTGGTTGCCTCTGCTACCCCAACCTCTGCACCACCTTGGCCCACAAACTTGCCCCTCGCTCCACTTGTTGCGTCTTCCTGGGCTACCCTCTCAAGCACAAGGGCAATCGATGTTTTGACCTCACCACTCATCGCATCATAGTTTCTCGCCACATTACTTTTGACGAATCAAAATTTTCCCTACAAGGAACACACACACCCGGCCACACATCCACATGCCATACCAAATCCCATCTGGCAGCCTCTCCCTGCAACAGATCCACCGCACCCAACTACCTCAAACCGGGCCCCACTCATCTGCCTAGACAGGATGTCCCCATGCACGCCAATCAAGGGCCACGATCCACCTACCCGCTCCCCACCCGGTCCTGCCCGCTCCCCACGCGTCATCCTCCCACCGGTTTCCATGGGTGCACTGACCCGCCCTTGATCCCCACGCCCGCCCCACCCAGCACCGCTGACGCGTGTCCCACGTGATCCCCATGCGGTTCCTCAGATCTCGCCCTACCTCGCTAGCTGACGGCATCGAATCCTCCTCTATTTCCATGCCAGCCACTCCCTCTCCACACGCCTCCCAGCCCTTGCACTTCCAATTCCACCACCACACAATACACACAGAATGCGTACACACGCCAAGTTAGGTTTCTACCAACCAAACGATTTTGTCTGGCAAACACACCCGCTACTACTATTTCCCACATACCACCCACTTATAGGTCTGCACTAACAGATCTTAATTGGTAACATGCAATGTGTGATGAATATAATTCTTCAATCAAGAATTCAACTTGGTGCTCGGTTCCTAGACCTTCAAGTGTCAACGTGGTGACCGGCAAGTGGATTTTTTGCCACAAGTTCAACATTGATGGCTCCTTGGCACGGTGCAAATAAATATGGTTGTCTTTGGTTTCACACAAAAGGAAGGGGTAGATTATGAAGAAACGTTCATTCCGGTGGTAAACCCGGCTACTATTCGAATTGTCCTCGGTCTTGCCACAATGAGCTCTGATACATCTCCATCGTATCTACTTTTCCATACTCTTTTACCCTTGTTTTGGACTCTAATTTGCATGATTTGAATAGAACGAACCCGGACTGATGCTGTTTTCAGCAAAATTGCCATGGTGTTATTTTTGTGCAGAAATAACAATTATCGGATTGACCTGAAAATTTACGAGAATATTTCTAGAATATATAAAAAGATACTAGCAGAAAAATATACCAGAAGGGGGGCACCCAGGAGCCACAAGCCCTGGGGGACGCCTACTCTCCAGGGCGCGCCCCGGGCTTGTGGGGCCCCTGGATCGTCTACAACCCTAACTCCAACTCCATATATACCTATTCGCGGAGAAAGAAAATCGGGGAGAAGGATTCATCGCGTTTACGATATGGAGCCGCGGCCACCTCCTGTTCTTCATCGGGAGGGCTGATCTGGAGTCCGTTTGGGGCTTTGGAGGGTGGAATCTGTCGCCATCATCATCATCATCAACCATCCTCCATCACCAATTCCATGATGCTCACCGCCGGGAGTGAGTAATTCCATCATAGTCTCGGTTATGGGTTGGATGAGATTTATCATGTAATCGAGTTAGTTTTGTTAGGGTTTGATCCCTAGTATCCACTATGTTCTGAGATTGATGTTGCTATGACTTTGATGAGCTTAATGCTTGTCACTAAGGCCCATCTGCCTTGATTTCAGATCTGAACCTATTATGTTTTCATGAATATATGTGTGTTTCCTATCTTGCAAGTTGTATACACCTATTACGAGTTATGATCCGCATACCCCAAGGTGACAGTAATTGGGATTATTTTCAGTCATTACCGTAGTTTGAGGAGTTCATGTATTAACTAGGTGCTAATGCTTTGTTCTGGTTCTCTATTAAAAGGAAGCCTTAATATTCCTTACTTTCCATTAGAACCCCGCTGCCATGGGAGGGTAGCACAAAAGATGGCGTGCAAGTTCTTTTCCATAAGCACGTATAACTATATACGGAATACATGCCTACGTTATATTGATGAATTGGAGCTAGTTTTGTGTCACCCCAGGTTATGACTGATGCATGATGAATATTATCCAACACAATAATCATTGCTGATCCAATGCCAACGAACTTTTTGCACATTGATCTTTGCTAAGTTACTTTCGTTGCTACTGTTGTTACAATCACTACAGAACTGCTACTGTTACTATTGCTACTGTTACCGTCACAATCATACTACTTTGCTACTAAATACTTCGCTGCAGATATTAAGTCTTACAGGTGTGGTTGAGTTGATAACTCAACAGCTAATACTTGTGAATATTCTTTGGCTCCCCTTGTGTCGAATCAATAAATTTGGGTCGAATACTCTACCCTCAAAAACTGTTACGATCCCCTATACTTGTGGGTTATCAAGACCTTTTTGTGGCGTCATTGCCGGGGAGCATGGCTCTTTTTGCTGGGTCACTTGGGATCTATCTTTGCTGATCACTACGAAGAATCTGAAAGATATCAGAACCAAGATTTTTCGCTCTATGATGAGGGGAGGTAAGGAACTGCCATCTAGCTCTGCACTTGACTCACCTTATATTTTGAGTAAGCTTACAACACCTACACCTGCCATTAATTCTGATATGTCACAAGTTATTGATGATACTTGCACTTTGCTTGATAAAACTGTGCCATTGGGTGAATTTCTTGATGAACAACTTGCTAGGGTTAATGAAATTGAGAATTCTGAAACTAATGATATTTCTGAAACTAATGAAATTATTGAAACTGAAAACTTTGAAACACCTATTAGACCTAGCACTCCTTGATATGAATTGCCCAATATACCTGAGGGTTATGTTATGGATGGAGAGGTATCTAGAGAATTTCTTTCTTGTAAGGATATAGATGATCTTAAGAAACTACTAGTCAAGTTGAAAGAAAAATCTTTGAATGCTAGAATGCAATTTGATCCTAAGTTTGCTACTTCACCCATCTTTGTTACTGATAAGGATTATGAATTATTGGTCGATCCTTTAATTACTTTGGTTGAATCTGATCCTTTCCATGGTTATAAAACTTAAACTGCTGTGGCACATATACCTAAATTAAATGACATAGCCACCCTATTTGGTCATGAGGAAAAAAATCATTATTACTCCTTTCTCATTAAAGGGTGATGCTAAGATATGGTTTAATTCTCTTGCTCCTGGTTGTGTCTGTAGTCCCCAGGATATGATATCTTACTTCTCTGACAAATATTTTCCTGCTCATAAGAAACAAGCTGCTTTAAAGGAAATATTTAACTTTGTGCAAATTGAAGAAGAGAGTCTCCCACAAGCATGGGGAGGCTTCTCCAATTACTTAATGCCTTGCCTGATCATCCTCTCTAGAAAAATGAAATATTGGATATCTTTTATAATGGACTAACTCATGCATCTAGGGACCACCTAGATAGTTGTGTTGGTTGTGTTTTCAAGGAATGAACAGTTGAAAAAGTTGAAGAATTATGGAATAATATATTGAATAAGGATAATGATTGGACTCTTCCTGAACCACCTTCTAGGCCAACTCCGAAGAAGAGAGGTATTCTATTTCTCGGTCCTGAAGATATGCAAGAGACAAAGAAATCTATGAAAGAAAAAGGTATTAAAGCTGAAGATATTAAGAATCTACCACCTATTGAAGAAATACATTGTCTCAATACCCCGACATAGGTAGTAGAGGTAAATTCTCTCTATAGATTTGATGAAGGTGATATTCCTTATACTAAATCTGCTAGTCAATGCTTGGATAAATTTGATAACTTTATTGTTAAACAAGAAAACTTCAATGCATATGTTAGTAGACAATTGAAATGAAATGCTTATATAATTGAACACTTGAGTGACTATATGTTTAGAACTATTAATGATATCAAGATTGTTAGTAAACATGCTTCCGTGATAAAAACTCAAGTAGAACAGGTCCTCAAGGCACAAACTGATTTGCTTAATGAAATGAATAATAGCATGAATGATCATGCTGTTAGAGTCATGACTAGAGGTGGTAAAATGACTCAGGAACCCTTATATCCTGAAGGCCATCCTAAAATAATTAAGAAACACTCTCAAATAATTAATATTGATGCACCTAGTCCTTCTAAAAAGAAAAGGAAAGATAATAGGGCCTTGCATGCCTCTAGTGAACCTACTGTAGACACACCTGAAAACCCAAATGATATTTCTATTTTTGATGCTGAAACACAATCTGGCGATGAACATTAACCTAGTAATAATGATAATAATGATGTTCACATAGATGCTCAACCTAATAGTGATAATGATGTGGAGATAGAACATGTTGTTGATCTTGATAACCCACAACCTAAGAATAAAAGATATGATAAAAGAGATTGCATTGCTAGGAAACATGGTAAAGAAAGAGAACCATGGGTTCAGAAACCCATGCCCTTTCCTCCTAAAGCTTCAAAGAATAAAGATGATAAGGAATTTGAGCACTTTGTTGAAATGCTTAGACCTGTCTTTTTGCGCCTACGTTTGACTGATATTCTGAAAATATCTCCTTATGCTAAGTATATGAAAGATATTGTTACTAATAAAAGATAGATACCATAAGCTGAAATTTCCACCATGCTTGCTAATTATACATTTAAGGGTGGAATACCAAAGAAACTAGGTGATCCAGAAATACCAACAATACCATGCTCTATTACAAGAAACTATGTTAAAACTGCTTTATGTGATCTAGGAGCCGGTGTTAGTGTTATTCCTTTCTATTTATATCGTAGATTTGATTTGAATAAGTTGACAGTAAAGGAAATCTCTTTGCAAATGGCTTCTAAATCAACTGCTATACCCATCGGTATTTGTGAGGATGTACCTGTCGTAGTTGCAAATGTTATTATCTTAACGGACTTTGTTATTCCTGATATACCCGAGGACGACAATATGTCGATCATCCTTGGTAGACCATTTTTGAATACTGCAGGGGCTGTTATTGATTGCAACAAGGGCAATGTCACTTTTCATGTTAATGGTAATGAGCATACAGGACACTTTCGGAAGAAACTACCTCAAGTTAATAGCATCAACTCTATTGTAAAATTTTCAACAATTGCTATTGCAGGTTTTGAATTCCCTATTCCTACTGTCAAAAAGAAATATGAAATTCTTATTATTGGGGACATACATATCGCCGTTGAGGTAACCTAGTGTTATACGAAGATTCTTCGGTTTCATGTCATTCGGAAGAAGTTTTTTAATAAGACTTGATCAACCTTATTAATGGATTCCTTTTGACGGACATGAGATGGATGAATTTAGTAAACACAAGCTTCTGTACCCACTCTTCATATTCTGTTATTTAGAATTAATAAAGTAGAAATACTATTATTTCACCATTTTCCGAATTATCTGTACAATAAAAAATGACCAGAAAATAAAAGTTCTCCAAATGCCCTCAAAATTGTATATGATTTTTTCTAAAATATTTGAAAAATTTTGGCACTGAACACACCCAGGGGGGTGCACCTGTGGGCCACAAGCTCACACGGCATGCCATGCAGGCTTGTGGGGCCCATGTAGGCCCCCTCACTTATTCCAGCCACCCATCCACTTCTTCTTCCTCCATAAAAAATCACACCCTTGCTCAAACCCGTATTCTTGCTCATCTTGCTGCCATTTTCGATCTCCTTGCTTGGAACTCCGTTTCTGAAACTGTTTTGGGGGATTGTTGCTCGGTATGTGACTCCTCCAATGGTCTAATTAGTTTTTGTTTTTGTGCTTTATATATTGCAAAATTTTGCCGCTGTGGTGACCATGTTCTTGAGCTTGCATGTCAAATGTATATGGTTCAAAGTAGTTTTGTTGCATGATATAGCCTCTAGGGACTTGTGGGAGTAGTTGCTACCATTTTTGTTGACTTTTGTTCACTTCTATTTTGAGTCACTAATTTTTTTTCAGAAATTTTCAGAGGGAGAAAATGTTTAGGAAAATGTTCCAAGGTGGTTCCTTGAAGAAGAAAGCCCTGTGGCTCGCGTTACGTGAGTCGGACCTTGAACCACCACGGGAAGCTCTAGCGCGACCTCACGAATGGTCGTCGTATCATTTGATGACCCGTGCAGGTTTCAAGGAAGAATTTTATATGCACGTGCACAACACCGACCTGACGGGTTTCTTGTCATATAAGTGCTTGCAATACTAAAATCTTACTAATTCTTTTGTGCGGAGATTTGAGTACTCAGTCCATCGCAATAGACATTCTGTTTTATTTGACCTCTATGATAAATCATTTCGCATGGACCTTGAAGAATTTAATGAAGCATGAAAGATTCCGCAATGGGACACTTATACTAAACCTCGTAGATCCAATTATGTTGATTTCCTTGCTAGGATCACTAGGGGAGAAACTAGAACCATAACACAAGCTACTATAGGGAGCATTCACTTCCTGCTTTACATTATTTTGCTCTCTTTATAGGTAGATGCATTAATGGGAAACATGACCATAGCCACCTTTGCTCCTGATTTAAGTGTCCTCAAGAGCGCAGTAATGAACGGTAAACAATTTAACTTGGGTGCTATCATTGCAAGGCAGTTACACAATAATGCTTTAGATGGAGATTTCTTTGGTGGAATTTATGCCACTCGTTTAGCCCATTATCTCGGGGTTCCAACAAAAGCAAATGATGCTCTGTTGCCACATGCCTATGATGCTATGGAACGTTTCCAATTTCTTGAGAGGGATGAACAACCTTTCCAGTACAGGCTAACATTTGACAGGAACCGCATCTTCCATATTATGCTTCCTGCTCCTTCCTTCTTTGACTTTCGGGTAAAAGGGAGATATTTCATACTTAGAGAGGAGGCAGAGGAGTACAAGAGGGCAAGGGAGACCGCTTGCCTCAACGAGGCTGCCCTCCAAGCGGTAGCAGCTACAATCTAGTACAACCCCAACTACGACTTTGGATATCTAGCTGTGGCCATAGACCAACTTAGGCAAAAAGTCTAAGCTTGGGGGAGTATGTATCTCTCACCGACATTACATTCAAGTTCACACATTCATTCCAGTTGTCGGTGTTCATCCTTTTTCATTGTATAATCCATGTTAGTTTATTTTTCTTACTTTCTTCTTGTGTGTTTGAAAAGCTTTGACAAAATCCAAAAATATTTATTTCTTATTTTTAGTATTTTTTCTAGTTTAATTAGTTGTAGTATTAAAATAAACCCCAAAAAGATTTCTCGTTCTTGTTTTGTTTGTTGGGAGCTTTCCCGTGTAAATAGTTTTTCTCGCTTTTGTTCTACTTTATTCAGAAAAACAAAAACTCCAAAAATATTTCAGTGTGTTTCTTTGAAATTCTTTTCTTTTCTTTGGATCGTAAGGATAAGACAACGATGAAAATGTTGAGTGGCTCTCAAATGCACTAATGTTAATCTAACAAAGATCCCATATTACCTTGTCTTCTCCTTTGAATAAATATTTGCAGATTCCAGCTTAGTCTAGGGCACGCGCACTTTTATTATTATTCACATCATTCGGTCGTGCAAGTGAAAGGCAATGATGACGAAATTTGATGAAATGATTGAGATGAGGATCAGCTGGTATGAACTCGACCTATTTTGTTTTTTTAATATGATTAGCTCATCATTCTTGATTCGGCCCATTATGAATGAAACATGTTTGCAATGACAATTAGAGATTATAGTTACTCATGCCATGCTTAATTATCTAGGAGTGGATAATTGTTTACCTCATGTGCCAACATGCACTTAAAATGGTTATGATGTAGTATGATAGGATGGTATCTTCTTTTGAATGATTCAAGTGGCTTAACTCGGCACATGTTCACACATAGTTGAATCAAAACCAACATAGCCTCCACAATATTTATGTTCATGGTGATTTATATCCTACTCATACTTGCATTCAATGTTGATTAACCTCAATGCATGTTTATGACTGTTGTCGCTCTCTAGTTGGTCGCTTCTCAATCTTTTTGCTAGCCTTCACTTGTACTAAGCGGGAATACTGCTTGTGCATCCAACTCCTGAAAACCAAAGTTGTGGCATATGAGTCCTCCATACCTACCTATATGCGGTATTTACCTGTCATTCCAAGTAAATTTGCATGTGCCAAACTCTAACCTTCAAACAATAATCTGTTTTGTATGCCAGAATCACTCATGTAGCAACTGGGGGCTGACAGTATCTTGCATGCTAGGTGGGTTATTCCCATGATGGGTGTTTATTCACTTGTCATTCATGAGAAAGTGGCTGGTAATTGGGATGCCCAGTTCCATGGTAAAAATAAAAATCATAATATAATAATGAAACAAAACTCCCCCAGGACTATTGTTGGTATGGACGGTACCCATAGATTCGGCTAGCCGTGGATTGTGTTTGTTGGTGGAGGGGAGTAAAACTTTACCATTTTGTTTGGGAACCGCCTATAATGTATCTATCATGGAAGATAGTGAGATCTCTTTGTTGTTATGCTGACAATGAAAGCATGCCTCTCAAAATTATATTCATCTCTGCTTTAAAAGCTTCGAGCTCTGGCACCTCTGCAAGTCCCTGCTTCACTCTACGAAGGGCCTATCTATTTACTTTTTGTAGTGACCAGACCTCAAACAGTCTGATCTCTGTGCATCAGTGTCATCCCTGGATCGGTAATGCTGACACGCACAGTACTTGAGGATTTATAACAGAGTAGCAATAACACACTTATTATATCGAATGTCCCAAAAGAGAACTTATTACAATAAATATGGCTTAAGGCCATCTAGTACGATAACAACGGAAGGCTTGGAAGATAAAGTGAGTCCATCAACTCCAACGGCATCACTGAGTGAAAGACAACGACCTATGGCTCCTTACTCGTCGTCTGAAAAGTCTGCAACATGATACGTTGCAGCCCGAAATGTGTCAGCACATGGAATATGCTGGCAATGTAACACAAGAGAGTAACAGACAGAATAATGCTATCACTACATGCATATATGGCTGGTGGAGGCTGTATGGTTAATATGTTTTGTGGAAAGCCAATTTTTCCCTACAGCAAAGGAATAAATTTTATTTAACTATCATGGTGGTTGTTAAACATTGAGAAGGTTCACCCAACTCAATCCCAATTAAGAATCATCATTAAACCCAATCAAATTACATTAAGAGTGATGAGATCCACATGATAATCCAAGAACTAGATACTCAAGATGTCCATAATAGGGGACACGACTAACCATGATTAATTTGTACACTCTGTAGAGGTTTGTGCATTTTTCCCCACAAGACTCGATCTCCTCCGTTGGATTTCTCGCACTACATAATGTTTGAGAAACGGATGACCGAGACACAATCTTTTCGAAGAGGCCCCCTTAACCGATAGATAGGCATGTACACCTACAATCCCCTACATCTTCTAGCCCATCATGGAAAGGTTTCCCACAACTTACTCAACTATGCCAGAGCCCATAATGGCATGTGGCTGCACACGGAAGTTCCTAGCATGAATAATCTTATGATCCCTTTGAGCTTGGGTGGCAGTTCATAGGAGAGTCACACGGTACCCCGGGATTTCCAAAAATACAGGCAACACTGGGTTCCCCAGGTGCCTCAATCCACCCAGATGCGTATTAAAGTTGCCACTTTAAGTTAACCATTAATTAACAATACTCACATCTATCATGAATACACTCAAACCCAGACCACATCTATGAGCATAGCATAGCAATATAAGCAACATAGAAGTAACTCCCAAAGGTTTGGTAATAAACAGGATAATAGGTACTACCTCATCTACTTCCCATAACCCGCATATTAATCAGATCCTAATCGTGCAATTGTTTGAGGAATGATCTAATGCAATAAAACTGGGTAGTAAAGAGGTATGATCAAAGTGTTACTTGCCTTGCTGACGATTCGTGAAACCTAGAGACTCATAGTAGCACGCTTCGCACTCCGGGTACTCTATCGCAAACAAACAAGCATACAATAAGCAATCAAACAAAGATGCATGGGTAAAACTCAATAAGAAGATCTAACCAGAAAGTTTAACTTAAGAACTCCGGTTTGCAAAAAGAATCAAATCGAACGAAGCAACAAAACTCAAACTGTGAAAGAAACAACCTTCGATTCCTAATCTGGACTAAAGTCAAATTTTACAGTAGCAAAAACTTGTTTAAGTTGATTAAACATAAAGAAGGCTTCGAGACGAAACTCTAGGCGCTTGAATCGCCTGATTCCAATAAATGAGTGAAAAGATAAACTAAAACGAAAATGGGATCAGAAATCGCGATCGAAAATAATCGCGAAAAATCCGAGAAAAAGAAAACTTACGAAGAGGCTAACGAACAAACATTCGCTGTCTGCGGCTAAACGGTGAAAACCGTTCGTTAAAACGAACAAAAGAACAGGCGTTCACTAAATAACTAAATCGAAATAAAACCGATCTATAAAAAAATAAACCACGGGTTCTTAAAAAACCGTACGGTTTTCCCAAGAAAACCGACGGCGGCGGTTGCTACCTCCGGCGAGGCGACGGCGGGTCCGACGGGCGGTGGGGCGACGACGGGACTCCTGCGGGGCGGCGACGGTGGTGTCGGTCGGCGGTGAGGCGGCGGTGGCGACGGCGTCAGCGCGGCGGCGGCGGCTTAGGGTTAGGGTTAGGCACGGGTGGGCTGGGGTGGGCTGGGGTTCGCAGGCGGCGGCTTATAAGAGGGGGCCGGCTGGGGAGTCCTGGCCGGTTACGGCCCGGAGTCGGTTCATTTTTTTAATAATTCCATGCAGAAAAACAAAGAAAAGAAATACTAAACGGACTCCAAAAATCCTGGAATAAATTTTCCCCGTCCTCTAAAAATCTACCGGACAAGGTGAACATTTATTTGGGACTCTAGTGCAATTTTGAAAAATGCGTATTTTTCCTAATTCAAATAAAATAGCGATAAAACTCCGAATAAAATTCACATTTGATTTTAATATTAAATCTCCAATATTTCTTTATTTTGAGGAAGTCATTTTATCCTCTCTCTTTTATTTTTATAAAATAAATATTCGAAGAGAAAATAATTAAAATCAAACGATCCTCTTTTCAAAATTTGAGAAAACTCAAATATGAAAATAATGAAATCCCCAACTCTCTCCGTAGGTCCTTGAGTTGCATAGAATTTCTAGGATCAAACAAAAATGCATTAAAATATGATATGCAAAGATGATCTAATGCATAACATTCCAAATTGAAAAATTTGGGATTTTACAAACCTACCCCCTTAAGATGAATCTCTCCCTCGAGATTCGGGTTGGCTAGAAAATAGGTGAGGGTGATCCTTCCGTAGGTCTTCCTCTCGTTCCCAGGTGGCTTCATGCTCGGTATGGTGGCTCCACTAAACCTTGAAAAACTTGATAACCTTGTTGAGTGTGACTCGGCTGGCAAAATCAAGAATCTTGACTGGTTTCTCCTCGTAGGTCAAGTCGCTATCCAACTGATCGCTTCCAGTGGCATTGTATCTCTCAGAGGGATATCAGCCATCTCTGTGTGGCATTTCTTCAACTAAGAAACATGGAACACATCATGAACTCCCGACAATCCTTCAGGCAATTCCAACTTGTAAGCAACTTCTCCCATACGTTCCAATACTTTGTATGGTCCCACAAAACGTGGTGCTAACTTTCCCTTAACTCCAAAGCGCTTCACTCCTCGAAGTGGTGATACACGAAGATACACTCTGTCTCCAACTTCGTAAACTATCTCTTTGCGTTTAGAATCCGCATAGCTCTTATGCCTGGACTGGGCTACTTTGAGTCTATCGCGAATCAGCTTAACCTTCTCTTTAGACTCTTTAATCAAATCTGGTCCAAACAACTGTTGGTCTCCACAACAACGGTGTCCTGCACCTCCTTCCGTACAATGCTTCAAAAGGGGCCATCTTCAAGCTGGCTTGATAGATGTTGTTGTAAGAGAACTCTGCGTAAGGCAAATTTTCGTCCCAACTAGATCCATAATCTAGCGCACAAGCTCTCAACATGTCCTCCAAAATCTGATTGACTCTCTCAGTCTGTCCATCTGTCTGCGGGTGAAAAGTTGTACTGAACTCTAGCCTGGTTCCCAAAGTTTCATGCAACTGATTCCAAAACTTTGAGGTAAACTAGGTTCCTCTATCTGATACAATGGTCCTCGGAACTCCATGCAATCATATGATCCTGGTCATGTATATCTTTGCCAACTTAGCACTGGTGCAAGTGGTCTTCACTGGGATGAAATGAGCTACTTTCGTCAAACGATCGACTACAACCCATATCGAGTCATAGCCTGAACGAGTCCTGGGCAATCCTGTGATAAAATCCATACCTAGCTTGTCCCACTTCCATTCGGGTATCGGCAATGGTTGTAGCAATCCTGCTGGCTTCTGATGCTCTGCCTTCACTCTCTGACATACATCACAAACTGCTACATACTCCGCAATATCCTTCTTCATTCCGGTCCACCAGAAACTATCCTTCAAATCCAGGTACATTTTAGTATTTCCTAGGTGAATTGAATATGGTGAATCATGCGCCTCCTACAAAATCAGCTTCCTGATCTCCTGATCATTTGGCACATATACGCGGTCCTCGAACCATAAGGTATCATGCTCATCCTCACGAAATCCTTTAGCCTTTCCTTTGCTCATCCTTTCCTTTATCTCGGCAATCTCCGTGTCCGTCTTCTGAGCTTCTCTGATCTTATCCATCAAAGTAGACTGAATCTCCAATGCTACTACATAGCCTCTCGGAACTATCTCCAAACATAGCTCGCGAAGATCCTCTGCTAACTCCTTGGGTAACTCTCCGGTTGTCGGTGTCAAAACCGGCGGATCTCGGGTAGGGGGGGTCCCGAACTGTGCGTCTAAGGCAGATGGTAACAGGAAGCAAGGGACACAATGTTTTACCCAGGTTCGGGCCCTCTTGATGGAGGTAAAACCCTACGTCCTGCTTGATTATTCTTGATAATATGAGTAGTACAAGAGTTGATCTACCACGAGATCAGAGAGGCTAAACCCTAGAAACTAGCCTATGGTATCATTGTATGTTGTCCCACGGACTAAAACCCTCCAGTTTATATAGACACCGGAGGGGGCTATGGTTACACAGAGTCGGTTACAAGGAAGGAGATCTACATATCCGTATTGCCAAGCTTGCCTTCCACGCCAAGGAGAGTCCCATCCGGACACGGGACGAAGTCTTCAATCTTGTATTTTCATAGTCCAATAGTCCAGCCAAAGGATATAATCTGGCTGTCCGGATACCCCCTAATCCAGGACTCCCTCAGTAGCCCCAGAACCAGGCTTCAATGACGTCAAGTCCGACACGTAGTATTGTCTTCGGCATTGCAAGGCGGCTTCTTCTCCAAATTTTGAATGTTTGTTAAGCAGTGTCCGGGCCCATGAATATTGGACCTCTTGGGTTCTGCGCCCAATAAGGCCTATCTCCCACGCGTCGAATGAATACGAGGAGCCAGGGTGTTTTTACATTCGCTCTCCTAGCCAGATAAATAAATTGTCTATTAAAGGGATGGGGATTCTTAGATCCAATCCATATCATCCTCCCCCAGCGAGAATCCATCGGAGCGCACTTCGGAAAAATCCACTCTAGCATGGCCGACCTCTGCGGCTCCTCCTCCTGCCCCCGTAGCCCTAAGCCCGGTGATTGGAGAGGTGTTCTGTCCCACACAGTCAATTAGTCAAACTGCAGACTAAGGGATTTCTCCCTCCAGCGTATATGGTTCCCGTCCGAGCTGGGCTCGCCACCTACAATGGTGGGGAGCAAGCGGAGAGCTTCCCCAGCCCCTCTACGGGGGAGCGGGTATGCCTTGTTCCTTACTTATTAAGGGGACTCGGATTTCCAATTCATCCGTTCCTCTGCGGGCTCCTGGAGTTTTACGGCCTCCAACTGCATTAATTTCACCCCTGCTTCCATATTACACATCGTCGGCTATGTTGCCCTCTGCGAGTTATTCCTGGGCTGCGAGGCTCATTTTGAGCTGTGGAAAAGGTTATTTTGCCGCGTCCCCCGCACACAGGAGGGGTCACTTTATCAAGTGGGCAGAGCCAAAATATGGTGCATCGCCGAAACCGGATACCTGTCCGGTGCTCCTAAGAAGACGTCCGAGGACTGGCCTTCGGAATGGTTTTATATGGAGGACGTCCCCCTTCCGGACCCTGTTCGGTGGGGTATTCCCGAGTTCAACAATGCTCCTCTGAAGAAACGCTGAAGCTGGCGCCCACGGAGCCCCTAGGAGGAAGACAACGGAGAAGTCCTTTACCTGATGAACCGGATTAAAGCGCTGGCTCAATCAGGATTGACAGTAATCGAGGTTATGTCAATATGCATAATGCGGGGAGTGCAGCCACTTCAATATCGAGGGCACCCCCTGTGGTGTTTTAACGGGGAAGACGATGCCACCCATTGCGGGCGTAAGGGTCCAGACAACGCTCCTGCTTTAGCAAAAATCATGTCCGAGCTGTTCAAGGGAGAGGAAGAGGAGTTCATCCGCATCAAGCCACGAGATGGATTCTCCATGTACAACCCTCCAAGCTGGGTGAGTTATATCCCCTTACTCCCATTCTTCCCACATTCTTTGTCGTAGGTACTCACCTTGCCATTTTACGGCAAGAACTGCGAAAAGCCATAAGGGAGGTCAACAGCCCATCCCCACAACCAGAGGACCCCGACCGGGCCCTCGGTCCCGGACTCGAAGAAGATCCGGACATATTCGTGGAGCTGATAGACAGACATTTCTATCAATTGAGCTGTGATGACGCCATGGTGGCCATTACGGCCGATTATCCTGGACTGCTCCTTGTGTCACTCGTAAGAAAAACCAAAATCCCAACTCCAAAAACTAGGATCCTCTTTTAGATACTTCACCTACCATATACATATGGTGTTTTACATGGAAGGCATTCGGGACGCCGTGCCAAACCCGCAGCAACTCGCCAACAAGAGGCACCGAGGCCGGGTAGGCCAAAAAGGAAGGCGGTCAGGACGGAGACGCCGACGCAGAGGTATGACAAAAACCCTGCTCCATGGTTGTCATCTTTCTCAAAATGTAATGACATCCATGTTTCTTTAACAGAAAAAACGCTCGCCGGAATATGTCCGGTGAGGCTGCTGATCATGCTTCCACCAGTTGGGCTCCATGCCTGGACACAGAGGCGGAAGCCGACATGGGGCAGACGCCGGATACTCCCCCTACAGAGGATGCGGATAGACTATCCGCTACAAATTCAGAAGTTGAGAGCGCCATGAATCATAGGCGTCGCCAGGCCGTACTCCGTGATGCTTGCTTCTCACCAGAGGCATTTGATGCCTTCCATTCTGGAGACGCATACCACCGTGCTGCTCAAAATGGTCTAGCCAGAGCCACAGACCAGTATGTAAGGGATGTACGGGTAAGTAAATCTGACGATTATATGTATCAGTAGCCCCTGAGACTTGAAACAGTTACCAGAACTGGTTTAAGGATCATCTATTGTGCAGGTTCTTATAGAGAAGAATACTCGACTGTCACAGGAGCTGGAGGAATTTAAGACCCAACTTCGGGCCGCCATTGCCGCATTGAAGGAACCTAAAAAGTCCTCAGCTGGTAACATTTCTTTCAAAGAATGATAGGTACCATATAGCATGCGGTGTGGCTGCAGATCTAACAATAGATATTGCAGATGAATCCAGAGAGAATCCGGAGGACCAACATGTCGTACGACAGCTAAAGGCTGGAGAACGCATGCTGACTAAGGTCAGGCAGGAGAAAAACAATCTCCAAGACGCCAATACCAAGCTGAGCGTGGAACTGAAGGATGTTCGAGCCCAGCTTGCGGACTCCGAGAAGGAGAATAAGCTGCTTCGACGCGGCATTTTCAGTAAGTGCTTGGATGAACCATTAAAAGGGGGGCGGCGGAGAAGCTGGCTAACAAAATTATGTCTGCAGGTATGCTGACGGGTCATCCCGCAGAGGAGATGCCCGGGTCTGCGGGTGATCTTCTACCCGAGCTCTCACGACTGCACGAACAAGTTCGGCAGGTGATGCAAGGTATTGCCCAGGCCTTGTGGCCATCCGTCTCCCTGCTAGAAGGCATTGGAGAGCTTGCGGAGAAGCTCAAGGGAGCACGGCGGTGCTTCTGATTATGGAAGATATCGGCCTGCCGTCAAGGTGCCAGGGAAGCCTGGGCCATGGTGAAGACGCGGTATACCAAGGCTGACCCAAACCACATGCCCGAGGTCAGACCTGTGGGGCCCGATGGGAAAGAGATCCCTGTTAGCTTAGTGTATGTGCAAGTAGAATTAGCCGCAAAGTATTCCCAACAGGATTGTAGGCTAGACAGCCTGTTGGATGGTATAGAAGAGGAATTTAGTCAGTCTACATGACTATGTAATTAAAGTGACATGTATAATGCCTTCTAGCTGGATTGTAAATCATTTGTCATGGCGGACCTTTTCGCTTCAACCTCAGGACCCGATAGTCCGGAGTGTGTCCGAATACCCGCTCAGTTATATAAGAACCGGGCTATGCGTGGAAACCAAGCGCATGGGTCATTAGTGCTTGAACTGACAAGTATCCAACTAGTTATGTTATATTACATGGGTAGTAAGAAACATCTTCCAGGGAGAATAGTTCCGTTAGGGTTCCTTTCCCTGGGTACGCATGCCCTAAAGTGCATGTCCGGACTGCGAGAGGAAACGTAGGCAAAAACATCTGGGGGCACATATGGAAAATAAATAAAAATCATCTTTTGTTCACCAACCGAGTATTCCCTTAAGAACGCTAGCTTTTGGCTTCACCCAGTCTGAGGTACACATCCGGCTGACCCGGCAGTAACAATCGCAGAGGTGCTCCCCTTATGCCCTAGCCGAATTAACGGGAACGTAGGGCATAAATACAAGAGCCAGGCAACCCAGCTTGGCCGACACTTAAGTCATATCGATGCATATAATGGTGAAGAAAAGGTACATGCGGAAGAATAACACATGTGCGGGGCATGAAGCCTAGATAAATAATTAAGCTTCTATGTAAGAAGCCCCCAGGTATAATGGGCGTGGTTAGCGCGTCAATAGTGTGCAAGCGGGGCACAAGTTGGCCCTTGAAGGCCTTGAGAAAGAATAAAATAAAGAAAGAGAAAAAAGACAGATAATGTATATGCAAAAAATGGACAGAGGAAAGAGACGAACATAGAGTCCGGTGCTAGGCGTAGAATCTTCGGAGTCTGGCTGCGTTCCATGGGTTCGGCTCAAGTCGATTATTCGATGCATCCCGCAGATGGTACGCTCCACCGGTCAGAACTTGGTCAAAAATGAAGGGACCTTCCCATTTGGGCTTGAGCTTGGTTTTTTTCTTCTCCGGCAGGTGTAGAACTAACTCGCCAATGTTATAAGTTTTGGACCGTGCTTCTCTGCTTTGGTATCTGCGAGCCTGTTGCTGATAGAATGCGGAATGGGCTTTTTCCACGTCGCGCTCCTCCTCCAAGGTGTCCAGACTGTCCTGCCGATCGAGCTCGGCTTCTCTTTCTTCATACATGCGCACTCGAGGTGAGTCATGAATTATGTCGCAGGGCAGAACCGCCTCTGTGCCGTACACCATAAAGAAGGGTGTGTATCCGGTAGTACGATTCGGTGTGGTCTGCAGCCCGCAGAGTACGGAGTCGAGCTCCTCCACCCAGTGCGTGTTAGACTCCTTTAGGGACCGCACTAGTATGGGTTTGATGCCGCTCATGATAAGACCATTTGCTCGCTCAACTTGGCCATTGGTTTGTGGGTGATAGACAGAAGCATAATCAAGCTTGATGCCCATGTTGCTGCACTAGAGTTTTACCTCGTCGGCCGTGAAGTTCATGTCATTGTAAGTGATGATGCTGTGGGGGACGCCATAACAGTGTGCAACCCCGGATATGAAGTCTATCACCGGTCCGGATTTGGCCGTTTTAATAGGTTTGGCTTCTATCCATTTGGTGAATTTATCCACCATGACTAGTAAGTATTTTTTCTTATGGGTTCCCCCTTTAAGGGGTCCAACCATGTCAAGCCCCCAGATCGCGAAGGGCCAGGTAATGGGGATTGTTTGGAGGGCAGTGGGTGGCATGTGGCTTTGGTTTGCAAAAAGCTGGCAACCGACGCAGCGTTGGACCAAGTCCTGTGCGGTTGCCTGGGTCGTCGGCCAATAAAAATCTATACGGAAGGCCTTGCTTACAAGGGCACGGGCTGCGGCGTGGTGGCCGCCGAGTCCGGCGTGAATTTCTGCCAAAAGCTTCCGCCCTTCCTCTCCGGAGATGCACCTTTGAAGGATTCCGGTAGTACTTTTTTATACAGCTCTCCCTCGTGGACCCTGTAGGCTTTAGATCGCCGCACTATGCAGTGTGCCTCATTTTGGTCCTCGGGAAGCTCCTGCCTCATTAGGTAGGCTAGGAATGGTTCTGTCCACGGGGCGATGATGGCCATTATTACGTGGGCTGAAGGTGTTATTTCGGTGGCAGAGCCTCCGATTATGTCAGAGTGTTCGGTATCGGGTATTTTGGCCGGGTCCGGACTATTGTTACCGGTGTCCCCTTCCCATACCACAGATGGCTTAAACAACCTCTCCAAAAAGATGTTGGGAGGGATCGCATCACGTTTTGCGCCGATGCGGGCGAGGATATCCGCCGCCTGATTGTTTTCTCGAGCCACATGGTGAAATTCAAGCCCCTCGAACCGAGATGACATCTTTAGGACGGCGTTTTGATAGGCCTCTTCGGATCCTTGGCATCGAAGTCTCCATTTATTTGGGATATTGTGAGGTTCGAATCCCCATGCACCTCCAGGCGTTGAATGCCCATGGAAACTGCCATCCGGAGACCATGTAACAGGGCTTCGTATTTGGCTGTGTTGTTGGAGTCTGTATACAGTATCTGCAATATGTATTGGAGTGTATCTCCGGTTGGGGACGTCAGGACAACGCCAGCCCCCAAACCAGCCAGCATTTTGGAGTCGTCGAAGTGCATGATCCAATTGGAGTATGCGCCGTACTCTTTAGGTAGTTCGGCTTCTGTCCATTCGGCGACAAAGTCGGCCAATACTTGCGATTTAATGGCTCGCCGGGGTTTGTATGTTATGTCGAATGGGAGGAGCTCAATGGCCCATTTGGCAATCCGTCCCGTGGCGTCGCGGTTGTTTATAATATCATTAAGTGGCACTTCCGAGGCTACTGTAATCGAACAGTCTTGAAAGTAGTGTCGCAGCTTCCGGGATGCCATGAATACCGCATAGGCTATCTTTTGGTAATGTGGGTACCGTGAATTGCATGGAGTGAGGACAGTGGATACATAATATACCAGCTTTTGAAGGGGGGATTTATGTCCGTCCGCTTCTCGTTCGACAACGAGCACTGCGCTTACAACCTGATGAGTTGCCGCAATGTACAACAGCATTGGTTCGCCGATGTTTGGCGCGGCCAGGATTGGGTTGGTTGCCAGTATGGCTTTCATTTCTTCCAATCCGGCTGTGGCAGCGTCCGTCCACTCGAAGTGTTCGGTGCGCCGAAGGAGGCGATAAAGGGGTAATGGCTTTTCTCCTAAGCGGGAGATAAAGCGGCTTAGAGCCGCCACACATCCAGTTAATTTCTGGATTTGTTTGAGGTCTGTTGGGGTAGCCAACTGTGACAGAGCTCGGATTTTGGCTGGATTAGCTTCGATCCTCTACTGGAGACAATGAAGCCCAGGAGCTTTCCGGCTGGTACGCTGAAAACGCATTTTTCCGGATTGAGCTTGATGTCGTATTTTCGGAGGTTGTCGAATGTGAGCCTCAAGTCGTCTATTAGAGAGTCAACGTGTTTGGTGTTGACGGCCACATCATCTACGTATGCCTCTACTGTTTTGCCGATCTGTTTATCCACACATGTCTGAATCATGCGTTGATATGTTGCGCCGGCATTTTTGAGCCCGAAAGGCATTGTATTGAAACAGAAGGGGCCGTATGGTGTGATAAATGCCGTTGCAGCTTGGTCGAACTCCGCCATCTTGATTTGGTGGTAGCCAGAGTATGCGTCGAGGAAACACAATGACTTGTGTCCTGCGGTAGCATCGATAATTTGATCAATGTGGGGGAGGAGGAAGGGATCCTTTGGGCAGGCCTTGTTGAGGTCCTTAAAATCGACACACAGGCGCCAGGATTTGTCCTTCTTTGGTACCATCACCAGGTTTGCTAGCCTGTCCGGGTGTTTTATTTCTCTAATAAATCCGGCCTCTAATAGCTTGGCTAGTTCTTCTCCCATAGCTTGTCTCTTAGGTTCAGAGAAACGCCGAAGAGTCTGTTTGACCGGCTTGAATCCCTTTAGAATATTGAGGCTGTGCTCGGCCAGCCTGCGTGGGATTCCTGGCATGTCTGAGGGGTGCCAGGCGAATATGTCCCAACTCTCGCGCAGGAACTCTCGTAGTGCGGCATCCACGGGGGGTTTAGCTGTGCCCCGATGGAGGCTGTTTTCGTAGGGTCTGTTGGGTGGACTTGGAATTTGACTATTTCATCCGCTGGTTTAAAAGAGGTGGACTTGGATCTCTTGTTAAGTATCATGTCATCCCTGTCCACTGTGGAGCGTAGCACAGTTAACTCCTCGGCCGAAAGGGCTTCGGACAATGCCTCGAGGGCCAATGCGGCTATTTTCTTTTCGGCGCAGAGTGCTGTGTACGGATCACTAGCGAGAGTGATGATTCCGTTGGGCCTGGGCATTTTGAGCTTCATGTACCCATAATGGGGTATGGCTTGGAAGATCGTGAACGCCTTCCGTCCTGAAAGGGCATGGTATCCACTACTGAACGGGGCCACATGGAATGTAATTTCTTCGGACCGATAGTTCTCCGACGTGCCGAATACCACATCTAGTGTGATTTTCCCGGCACAGCGTGCTTCCCGACTGGGGATGATTCCTCTGAAGGTTGTGCTGCTTTGCTCAATGCAGTTCCAGTCTATTTCCATTTTTTGAAGAGTTTCCTCATAGATGAGGTTCAATCCACTGCCTCCGTCCATGAGTACTTTGGTGAGTCGAAAGCCGTCCACAGTTGGACTGAGGACCAGTGCAGCTGGTGCTCGGGCTATTCGGAATTTAGGTTCGTCACTGGCATTGAAGGTAATAGCCATGTCACTCCATGGGTTCATTGCTGCCACGTGGCAGATTTCGGCGAGGCTGCGGAGTGTTCGCTTGCGCCTATTATTTGATGCGAAGGTTTTGAAGACTGTTAATACCTTATTGTTATCCATGGGATGATGCTCTGTGGTATTTGGGATGAGAAGATCCTCACCACTTTTGGCCACCTGCCGGAGTACCCAACATGCTCTAAGGCTATGTGTTGGTGTGGTATCCGATGTACTATGAATTTGGCAGGGGCCGTTGAGCCATCCCTCCAATACGGTTCCATGCCCTGTATAGGGTTTTTGTTTCTTTGTAACTAACTCGGGTGTCTTATGATAGTGCACCCTTTTACTTTGGACTGGGTGTATATTCCGAGCCGGATTATCCCAAAAATTTGTTTCGGTTTTCCAGGCGCTTTCCATCGCGCAGTACTTTCGTACTATGGACGCCAAGTCAGCGAAGCGTGATATGTCACGACGACTTAAGGCATTAAGGATTCCCTTGTCCGTGCAATTATTGTAGAAAAATGAGACTGTGTCTTCCTCGCGACAGTCCCTAACCTTGTTCATCACAAGGAGGAATCTGGCCCAATAATGATGTACTGTTTCATGGGGCTATTGCCTGATTTGCGAAAGATCATTTATGTCTGGGTGGGTGGGTGGCTTTGAGTCCGAACCCCTACCCGATCTAAGAACCAGGGGCCGAGGAGTTTCCGATCTTGGAAGTTCGGATTCCGGGATGTTGCCCGATAAGTCTGGCCCGCTACCTAACTCTAGGTTCAGGGCTTGGGTGATGTCCTCCCGTAAACGGGTGTCCGGCTCGGAGAGTTCAGGAATCCGGACATAGTTAGTCCTCAAGATAGAGGAAGAATCGCCGCATTGTTCCTCCACCACCGCAATATGATGGGTGACCGGTGGAGAGTTAATCTCCCTTTGATCGGGTTTAAGCCCAATCCGATCATAGTTTGTAGCGACTCCCAAGGTGGCAATACGATCCAAGAGCTCGTTTAGGGAAGAGAGCTCCATTAGATCCATCTGCTCGGCAAATTCCGAGCCGACGTGGAGGCTGTTTTTGATGACCCGAGAAGTCATCATCGGCGCAGCGGCCGAACGGGCGGTCATGATGAAACTGCCTAGCCGGAGAGTTTGGCCGACAGCCAGGGCTCCCCGGGCGGTAATGTTGTTTTTAACAACGAGACGAGGCATCCTTCCTCACGGCAACGGCACAGTGGAACTCTCAAGGAAAGCACCAATGTCGGTGTCAAAACCGGCGGATCTCGGGTAGGGGGTCCCGAACTGTGCGTCTAAGGCGGATGGTAACAGGAGGCAGGGGACACGATGTTTTACCCAGGTTCGGTCCCTCTTGATGGAGGTAAAACCCTACGTCCTGCTTGATTATTCTTGATAATATGAGTAGTACAAGAGTTGATCTACCATCAGATCAGAGAGGCTAAACCCTAGAAGCTAGCCTATGGTATCATTGTATGTTATCCTATGGACTAAAACCCTCCGGTTCATATAGACACTGGAGGGGGCTAGGGTTACACAGAGTCGGTTACAAGGAAGGAGATCTACATATCCGTTTTGTCAAGCTTGCCTTCCACGCCAAGGAGAGTCCCATCCGAACACGGGACGAAGTCTTCAATCTTGTATTTTCATAGTACAACAGTCCGGCCAAAGGATATAATCCGGCTATCCAGATAACCCCTAATCCAGGACACCCTCACCGGTCATGAGTGTATTGACATGACTCTTGCAGCTCAACGCATCGGCTACTACGTTAGGCTTTCCGGGATGATAATGCAGCCTCACATCATAATCCTTAATGAGTTCCAACCATCTCCTCTGCCTGAGATTCAACTCCTTCTGTGTGAAGATATACTTCAAACTCTTGTGATCTGTGTATACCTCACAATGGTTTCCAATGAGAAAATGTCTCCAAGTCTTCAACGCATGCACTACGGGTGCTAACTCCAAATCATGTGTAGCATAATTTAACTCATGGGGTTTAAGCTGTCGTGAGGCATATGAAACAACTCTTCCCTCCTGCATAAGTACAGCTCTAAGTCCTCGACGAGAAGCGTCGCAATACACTTCATAATCCTTGCGTTGATCTGGCAGTATCAATACTGGTGATGTAACCAAGCATTTCTTCAACTCCTGAAAGCTGGCCTCACATTCCTCAGTCCATTTGAACTTGGTGTCCTTCTTTAAAAACTCCGTCATAGGCTTTGCAATCTTCGAGAAATTCTCAATGAACCTCCGGTAGTATCCTGCGAGTCCAAGAAAACTCTGGATCTCTCCAACTGACGTGCGTGCCTCCCAATTTGTCACAGTGACAACTTTGGTGGGGTCTACTGCTATTCCTTCTCCAGATATAACACGTCTAAGGAATCCAAATTCCTTCAACCAAACTCGCACTTGCTGAACTTGGCGTATAGCTGATGTTCTCTGAGCTTCCCAAGTACTAAACGCAAATGCTCTTTATGCTCCTCTTCATTCTTCGAGTAGACCAGAATATCATCAATGAACACCACAACGAATTTATCCAAAAACTCCATAAACACCTTGTTCATCATGTTCATAAAATAGGCAGGTGCGTTAGTCAGGCCAAATGACATAACGGTATACTCATAGCCCGTACCTCGTGGTAAAAGTTGTCTTAGGTATATCCTGCTCTCGAATCTTCAGTTGGTGGTACCCTGATCGCAGATCGATCTTGGAAAACACCTTAGCTCCTTGCAGCTGATCAACCAAATCATTGATCATTGGCAGTGGGTACTTGTTCTTGATCGTCACTGTCGGTGTCAAAACCGGCAGATCTCGGGTAGGTGGTCCCGAACTATGCGTCTAAGGCGGATGGTAACAGGAGGCAAGGGACACGATGTTTACCCAGGTTCGGGCCCTCTTGATGGAGGTAATACCCTACGTCCTGCTTGATTGTTCTTGATGATATGAGTATTACAAGAGTTGATCTACCACGAGATCATAGGGGCTAAACCCTAGAAGCTAGCCTATGGTATGATTGTCTATTGTCCTACGGACTAAATCCTCCTGTTTATATAGACACCAGAGGGGGCTAGGGTTACACAGAGTCGGTTACAAGGGAGGAGATCTACACATCTGTATTGCCTAGCTTGTCTTCCACGCCAAGGAAAGTCCCATCCGGACACGGGACCAAGTCTTCAATCCTCTATCTTCATAGTCCAACAGTCCGTTCAAAGGATATAGTCTGGCTGTCCGGAGACCCCCTAATCCAGGTCTCCCTCAGTAGCCCTTGAACCAGGCTTCAATGACGATGAGTCCGGCGCGTAGTTTTGTCTTCGGCATTGCAAGGCCGGTTCCTCCTCCAAATACTCCATAGAGGATTTTGAACACAAGGATAGTGTCCGGCTCTGCAAAATAATTTCCACATACCACTGTAGAGAGAATAGTATTTCCACAAATCTAATCTGCTGACGTGTTTTGACAGCACGACATTACGTCATGGCCCGGCCATTATTCGAACCGTTTTTCTCAACCAGCACCGCACATATCGTGAGGCGGTTTTCTTGACACGTCTTGTCGAAGCAGAGATCGTGTCCCCCTTATTACAGGATTCTCATCAATACGGACGTGGGTAACCCACTCGTGCCTGTTGGTATGACTCCTCGATTTTAGGCGAGCCCCAAAACGGTCGCGAGGAGGACGCTTGACATTCAACCTTTTTATAAAGAGGCCAAGACCCGTCCCTTTTTCCTCTCGCGCTCAATTGAATCCTTCCCCCACCTCGAGTTCCAACACCCCAGGCTCAGTTCAGGCGCTTCAGACCTTCAACCATGTCCGGATCCAACCTCCAAGGTCGGTGGATGCCTTCCTCTATCACAGAGGAGGAAAATAAGAAGCTGAGAGAGGCCAGATATCTGACCGCCGAAATCTCGCACAGGCTACCCGCCCGAGGGCAGGTCATCCCAACTCCCGCACCCAACGAGAGTGTTGTGTTTGTCTCTCACTTCCTCCGAGGACTAGGCCTCTGTCGGTGTCAAAACCGGCGGATCTCAGGTAGGGGGTCCCGAACTGTGCGTCTAAGGCGGATGGTAACGGGAGGCAGGGAGCATGATGTTTTACCCAGGTTCGGGCCCTCTTGATGGAGGTAAAACCCTACGTCCTGCTTGATTTATTCTTGATGATATGAGTATTACAAGAGTTGATCTACCACGAGATCGGAGAGGCTAAACTCTAGAAGCTAGACTATGGTATGATTGTATGTTGTCCTACGGACTAAAACCCTCCGGTTTATATACACACCAGAGGGGGCTAGGGTTACACAAGGTCGGTTACAAAGGAGGAGATATACATATCCGTATTGCCTAGCTTGCCTTCCACGCCACGTAGAGTCCCATCCGGACACGAGACGAAGTCTTCAATCTTGTATCTTCATAGTCCAACAGTCCGGCCAAAGGATATAATCCGGCTGTCCGAATACCCCCTAATCCAGGACTCCCTTAGTAGCCCCCGAACCAGGCTTCAATGACGATGAGTCCGGCGTGCAGTATTGTCTTCGGCATTGCAAGGCGGGTTCTTCTCCATCTTTCAAACGTTTGTAAAGCAGTGTCCGGTCCCATAAATGTTTGGACCTCTTGGCTTCTTTGCCCAATAAGGGCTTTCTCCCACGCGTCTAATGAATACGAGGCGTCAGGGAGTTTTTACATTCGCCCCCCTAGCCAGATAAATAAATTGTCTATTAAAGGGATGGGGATCCTTAGATCCGATCCACACCATCCTCCCCCAGCGAGAGTCCATCAGAGAGTGTTCCGGAAAGATCCATTCCAGCATGGCCGACCTCCGCAGCTCCTCCTCCCTCCCCCGAAGCCCTAAGCCCGGTGATTGGGAGAGGTGTTCATTCCCACACAGTCGTTTAGTCGAACTGCAGACTAAGGGATTTCTCCCTCCGGCGTACATGGTGCCCGTTCGAGCCGGGCTTGCCACCTATAATGGCGGGGAGCAAGCGGAGAGCTTTCCCTGTCCCTCTATGGGGGAACGGGTCTGCCTTGTTCCCTATCTATTAAGGGGACTCGGATTTCCAATTCATCTGTTCCTCCGCGGGCTCCTGGAGTTCTACGGCCTCCAATTACATAATTTCACCCCCGCCTCCATCCTACATATCACTGGCTATGTGGCTCTCTGCGAGTTGTTCCTGGGCTGCGAGGCTCACTTCGAGCTGTGGAAAAGGCTATTTTGCCTCGTCCCTCGCACACAGAGGGGGTCACTTTATCAAGTGGGCGGAGCCGAAATATGGCGCATCGCCGATACCGGATACCTGTTCGCCACTCCGAAGAAGTCATCCGAACACTGGCCTTCAGAATGGTTTTATATGGAGGACGTTCCCCTTCCGGACCCTGTTCGGCGGGGTCTTCCTGAGTTCAACAATGCTCCTCTGAAGAAACGCGGAAGTTGGCGCCCACGGAGCCCACAGGCGGAAGACAATGGAGAAGTCCTCTATCTGATGAACCGAATTAAAGCACTGGCTTGATCAGGATTGACAGTAATTGAAGTTATGTCGATTTGCATAATGCGGGGAGTGCAACCACTTCAATATCGTGGGCACCCCTTGTGGTGTTATAACGGGGCAGATGACGCCACCCGCTGCGGGCATAAGGGTCCGGACAATGCTGTCGCTTTAGTGAAAATTCTATCCGAATTGTTCAAGGGTGAGGAAGAGGAGTTCACCCACATCAAGCCACTGGATGGATTCTCCATGTACAATCCTCCAAGCTAGGTAAGTTATATCTCACTGCTCCCATTTTTCCCGCATTCTTTGTCGTAAGTATCCACATTGCCACTTTGCGGCAGGAACTACGAAAAGCCATAAAGGAGGTCAGCAGCCCTTCTCCACAACCAGAGGACCCTGACCGGGCCCTCGACTCCGGACTTGAAGAAGATTCGGTTATATTCGTGGAGATGATAGATCGGCAGTTCTATCAGTTAAGCTGCGATGATGCCATGGTGGCCATTACGGCCGACTATCCCGGACTACTCCCTGCATCGCACGTAAGAAAAACCAAAAATCCCAACTCCAAAACTAGGATCCCCTTTTAGAAACTTCACCAACCATATATGCATGGTATTTTTACAGGGAAGGCATTCGGGACGCCCTGCCGAACCCGCAGCAATGTGCCAACAGGAGGCACCGAGGCCGGGTAGGCCAAAAAGGAAGGCGGTCAGGACGGAGACGCCGGCGCAAAGGTATGACAAACCCCGCTTCGTGGTTGTCGTCTTTCTCGAAATATAATGATGCCCGTGTTTCTTTAACAGAAAAACGCTCGCCGAAATATGTCCGGCGATGTTACTAATCACGCTTCCACCAGCCGGGCGCCAGGACCAGACATAGAGGCGGAAACCAATATGGGGCGGGTGCCGGATAATCTCCCTACAGAGGATGCGGATAGATTATCCGCTACAAACTCAGAGGTGGAAATCGCAATGAATCATAGGCGTCGCCAGGTCGTACTCCGTGACGCTTGTTTCTCACCAGAGGCATTTGATGCCTTCAATTCTGGAGAGGCGTACCTCCGAGCTGCTCAAGACGGTCTAGCCAGAGCCACAGATCAGTATGTAAAGGATGTACGGGTGAGTAAATCTGACAATTTATATGTATCAGTAGCCCCTGAGACTTGAAACAGTTAGAAGAACTGATTTAAGGATCATCTTTATTGTGCAGGTTCTTACAGAGATGAATACTAGGTTGTCATAGGAGCTAGAGGAATGCAAGACCAAACTACGGGCTGCTGTGGCCGCATTGCAGGAACCAAAAATGTCACCTGCTGGTAACATTTACTTTAAAGAATGATGGTTACCATATAATGTGCGGCATGGCTGCAGATCTAACAATAGATGTTGCAGATGAATCCGGAGAAAATCCGGAGGACCAGCATGTTATGCGATAGCTAGAGGCTGGCAAACGCGTGCTGACCGAGGTTAGGCGGGAGAAAAACAATCTCCAAGACGCCAATATTAAGCTAAGCATGGAACAAAAAGACGTTCGGGGCCAGCTTGCAGCCTCCGAGAGGGAGAATAAGCGGTTTCGGCGCGGCATTTTCAGTAAGTGCTTGAACGAATCCTTTTAAAGGAGTTCGGCGAAGAAGCCGACTAACAACGTTATGTCTGTAGGTATGCTGACGGGTCGTCCCACGGAGGAAATGCCCGGGTCTGCGGGTGATCTTCTATCCGAGATGTCACATCTGCACGACTAGTTTGGCAGGTGATGCAGGGTGTTGCCCAAGCCTTGTGGCCGTCCGTCTCCCTGCCAGACGGCGTTGTAGAGCGTGCGGAGAAGCTCAAGGGAGCACGGCGGCGCTTCCGATTATGGAAGATATCGGCCTACCGACAAGGTGCCAGAGAAGCCTGGGCCATGGTGAAGACGCGGTATACCAAGGCAGACCCAAATCACATGGCCGAGGTCGGACCTGTGGGGCCCGACAGAAAAGAGATCCCTGTGAGCTTAGTTTATGGGCAAGTAGAATTAGCCACAAAGTATTCCCAACAGGATTGTAAGCTAGACCGCCTGTTGGATGGTATAGAAGAAGAATTTAGTCAGTCTGCATGACTATGTAATGAAAGTGACATGTATAATGCCTTCTAGCCGGATTGTAGATCATTTGTCTTGGCGGACCTTTTCGCTTCAACCTCGAGACCCGATAGTCCGGAGTGTATCCGAATACCCGCGCAGTTATATAAGAACCGGGGTATGTGTGGAGACCAGGCGTAGGGGTCATAAGTGCTTGAACAGACAAGTGCCCAACTAGTTATGTTATATTACATGGGTAGTAAGAAACATCTTCCAGGGAGAATAGTTCCGTTAAGGGTTCCTTTCCCTGGGTAAGCATGCCCTAAAGTAAATGTCCGGCCTACGATAGGAAACGCAGGAAAAACATCTGGGGGCAGATATGGACAATAAATAAAAATCATCTTTTGTTCACCGACCGAATATTCCCTTAAGAACGCTAGCTTTCGGCTTCACCCTGTCTGAGGTACACGTCCAGCTGACCCGGCAGTAACAATTGCAGAGGTGCTCCCCTTATGCCCTAGCCGAATTAACGGGAACGTAGGGCATAAATACAAGAGCCAGGCAACCCAGCTTGGCCAAAACTTAAGTCATATCGATGCATATAATGGCGAAAAAAGTTACATGCGGAAGCATGACACATGTTCGGGGGCTTGAGGCCCAGATAAATAATTAAGCTTCTGTGAAAGAAGCCCCCCAGGTATTATGAGCGCGGCTAGGGCATCTATAATGTGCAAGCGAGGAACAAGTTGTCCCTTAAAGGCCTAGAGAAATAATAAAAGAAAGGAAGAAAGAAAAACAAGACAGATAATGTATTGGAAAAAATGGACAGAAGGAGGGGACAAACATAGAGTCCGGCGCCAGGCGTAGAATCTTTGGAGCCTGGCCGCGTTCCATGGGTTCGGCTCGAGCCAACTAGTCGATGCATCCAGCAGCCGGTACGCTCCACCGGTCAGAACTTGGTCAATAATGAAGGGAGCTTCCCATTTGGGCTCGAGCTTGTTCTTTTTCTTATCCAGCAGGCGTAGAACTAGTTCACCAACATTATAAGTTTTGGCTCGTACTTCTCTCCTTTGGTATCTGCGAGCCTGTTGCTGATAAAATGCGGAACGGGCTTTGGCTACGTCGCGCTCCTCCTCCAGGGTATCCAGACTATCCTGTCGATCAAGCTCGTCTTCTCTTTCTTCGTACATGCGCACTCGAGGTGAGTCATGAATTATGTCATAGGGCAAGACTGCCTCTGCGCCGTACACCATAAAGAAGGGTGTATATCCGGTACTACGATTCGGCATGGTCCGCAGCCCCCAGAGTACGGAGTCGAGCTCCTCTACCCAGTGTGTGTTAGATTCCGTTAAGGAACACACTAATCTGGGTTTAATCCCGCTCATTATAAGACAGTTTGCTCGCTCGACTTGGCCGTTGGTTTGTGGGTGATAGACTGAAGCATAATCGAGCTTGATGCCCATTTTGCTGCACCAGAGTTTGACATCATCGGCTGTGAAGTCTGTGCCATTGTCAGTGATGATGCTATGGGGGACGCCATAACGGTGTACGACCTCGGATATGAAGTCTATCACTGGTCCGGATTCGGCTCTTTTAACAGGTTTGGCCTCTATCCATTTGCTGAATTTATCCACCATGACCAGTAAGTATTTTTTTCTTGTGGGTTCCCCCTTTAAGGGGTCCAACAATGTCAAGCCCCCAGACCGCGAAGGGCCGCGTAATGGGAATTGTTTGGAGGGCGGCGGGTGGCATGTGGCTTTGATTTGCAAAGAGCTGGCAACCGGCGCAACATTGGACCAAGTCCTGTGCATCTGCCTGGGCCGTTGGCCAATAGAATCCTATACGGAAGGCCTTGCTTACAAGAGCCCGGGCTGCGACGTGGTGACCGCCGAGTCCGGCGTGAATTTTTGCCAGAAGGTTCCGCACTTCCTCTTAAGAGATGCATCTTTGAAGGACTCCGGTAGTGCTTTTTTTGTATAATTCTCCCTCATGGACCCTGTAGGCCTTGGATCGCCGCACAATGCAGCGTGCCTCATTTTGGTCCTCCGGGAGTTCCTGTCTAGTTAGGTAGGCTAGGAATGGTTTTGTCCACAGGGCAATGACGACCATTATTACGTGGGCTGAAGGTGTTATTTCGATGGCGGAGCCTCTGATTGTGTTAGTTTGTTTGGTATCGGGCATTTTGGCCGGGTCCGGACTATTGCTACCGGTGTCCCCTTCCCATACTACCGACGGCTTAAAACAGCCTTTCCAGAAATATGTTGGGGGGGACCGCATCGCGTTTTGCACCGATGCGGGCGAGGATATTCGCCGCCTGATTGTTTTCCCGAGCCACATGGTGAAATTCTAGCCCCTCGAACCGAGCTAACATTTTTAGGACGGCGTTTCGGTACGCCGCCATTTTCGGATCCTTGGCATCAAAGTCTCCATTTATTTGGGATATTGCAAGGTTTGAATCCCCACGCACCTCCAGGCGTTGAATGCCCAAGGAGGCTGCCATCCAAAGACCATGCAACAGAGCTTCGTATTCGGCTGCGTTGTTGGAGTCTGTGTACAATATTTGCAGTATGTACTAGACGGTATCTCCGGTTGGGGACGTCAGGACGACGCCAGCCCCTAGACCAGCCAATATTTTAGAACCGTCGAAGTGCATGATCCAATTGGAGTATGCGCCGTACTCTTTAGGGAGTTCGGCCTCCGTCCATTCAGCGACAAAGTCGGCCAACACTTGCGACTTAATGGCTCGTCAAGGTTTGTATGTTATGTCAAACAGGAGGAGCTCAATGGCCCATTTAGCAATCCGACCCGTAGCGTTGCGGTTGTTTATAATATCATTGAGTGGCACTTCTGAGGCTACTGTAATCGAACACTCTTGAAAGTAGTGTCGTAGCTTCCGAGATGCCATGAATACCGCATAGGCTATCTTTTGATAATGTGGGTACCGTAATTTGCATGGAGTGAGGACAGTGGATACATAGTATACCGGCTTTTGAAGAGGGAATTTATGTCCGTCAGCTTCTCGTTCAACGACGAGAACTGCGCTTACAACCTGATGAGTTGCCGCAATGTACAACAACATTGGTTCGCCGATGTTTGGCGCGGCCAGGATTGTGTTGGTTGCCAAAAAGGCCTTTATTTCTTCCAATCTGACTGTGGCAGCGTCCGTCCACTCAAAGTGTTCGGTGCGCCGAAGGAGGCGATAAAGGGGTAAAGCCTTTTCTCCTAAGCGGGAGATAAAGCGGCTTAGAGCCGCCATGCATCCTGTTAACTTATGGATTTGTTTGAGGTCTGTTGGGGTAGCCAACTGTGACAAAGCTTGGATTTTGGCTGGATTAGCTTCAATACCTCTATTGGAGACAATGAAACCCTGGAGCTTTCCGGCTGGTACGCCGAAAACACATTTTTCCGGATTGAGCTTGATGTTGTACGTTCGGAGGTTGTCGAACGTGAGCCTCAAGTTGTCTATCAAAGAGTCGACGTGTTTGGTTTTGACGGCCACGTCATCTACGTATGTCTCTAGTGTTTTGCCGATTTGTTTCTCCAGACATGTCTGAATCATGCGATGATATGTTGCGTCGGCGTTTTTAAGCCCAAAAGGCATTGTGTTGAAACAGAAGGGGCCGTATGGTGTGATGAATGCCGTTGCAGCTTGGTCGGACTCCGCCATCTTGATTTGGTGATAACCGGAGTATGCGTCGAGGAAACACAATGACTCGTGTCCTGCGGTAGCATCGATAATTTGGTCGATGCGGGGGAGGGGGAAGGGATCCTTTGGACAAGCTTTATTGTGGTCCTTGAAATCGACACAAAGGCGCCAGGATTTATCCCTCTTTGGTACCATCACCAGGTTTGCTAGCCAGTCCGGATGTCTTATCTCTCTGATGAATCCGGCCTCCAATAACTTGGCTAGTTCCTCTCCCATGGCCTATCTCTTAGGTTCAGAGAAATGCCGAAGAGCTTGCTTGACCGGCTTGAATCCCTTTAGGATGTTGAGGCTATGCTCGGCCAGTCTGCGTGGCATTCCTGGCATGTCTGAGGGGTGCCAGGCGAATATGTCCCAATTCTCGCGCAGGAACTCTCGTAGTGCGGCGTCCACGACGGGTTTTAACTGTGCCCCGATGGAGGCTGTTTTTGTAGGGTCCGTTGGGTGGACTTGGAATTTGACTATTTCATCCGCTGGTTTAAAAGAGGTGGACTTGGATCTCTTATCGAGTATCATGTCGTCCCTGTCCACTATGGAGCGTAGCGTCATTAGCTCCTCGGCCGAGAGGGCTTCGGATAATGCCTCGAGGGCCAGTGCGGCTGTTTTGTTTTCGGCTCGGAGTGTTGTGTCCGGATCACTAGCGAGGGTGATGATTCCGTTGGGACCAGGCATTTTGAGCTTCATGTACCCGTAATGGGGTACGGCTTGGAAGATCGTGAACGCCTCACGTCCTAAAAGGGCGTGGTATCCACTGCTGAATGGGGCCACTTGAAATGTAATTTCTTCGGACCTGTAATTCTCTGGCGTACCGAATACCACATCTAGTGTGATTTTCCCAGCGCATCGTGCCTCCCGACTGGGTATGATTCCCCTGAAGGTTGTGCTACTTTGCTCAATGCGGTTCCAGTCTATTTCTTGAAGAGTTTCCTCATAGATGAGGTTTAATCCACTGCCGCCGTCCATGAGTACTTTGGTGAGTTGAAAGTCGTCCACAATTGGACTGAGGACCAATGCAGCTGGTGCTCGGGCTGTTCGGAATTTAGGTTCGTCACTGGCATTGAAGGTAATAGCCGTGTCGCTCCATGGATTTATTGCTGCTACGTGGCAGATTTCGGCCATGATGCGGAGTGTTCGCTTACGCCTGTTATTTGACGCAAAGGTCTCAAAGACTGTTAACACCGTATTGTTATCCACGGGATGATGCTCTGTGGCATTTGGGATAAGAAGATCCTCACTACTTTTGGCCACCTGCCAGAGTATCCAGCATGATCTAAGGCTGTGTGTTGGTATTGTTGTACTGTCAATTTTGCAAGGTCCGTTAAGCCATCCCTCCAGTATGGTTCCATGCCTTGTAGAGGGTTTTTGATTCTTTGCAACTAGCTCGGGCGTCTTATGATAGTGCACCCTTTTACTTCGGACTGGCTATATATTCGGAGCCGGATTATCCCAAAATTCGTTTCGGTTTTCCAGGCGCTTTCCATCGTACAGTACTTTCGTACTATGGACACCAAGTCAGCGAAGCATGATATGTCACGGCGACTTAAGGCGTTAAGGATTCCCTTGTCCGTGCAATTATTGCAGAAAAGTGAGACTGCATCTTCCTCGCGGCAGTCCTTGACCTTGTTCATCACAAGGAGGAATCTGGCCCAATAATGATGTACTGTTTCATGGGGCTCTTGCTTGATTTGGGAAAGATCATTTATGTCTGGGTGGGTGGGTGTATTTGAGTCCGAACCCCTACCCGATTTGAGACCCAGGGGCCTAGGAGTTTCCAATATTGGAGGTTCGGGTTTCGGAGTGTTACCCGATAAGTCTAGCCCGCTGCCTGATTCTAGGTTCAGGGCTTGGGTGATGTCCTCCCGTAAGCGGGTATCCGGCTCAGAGAGCTCGGGAATCCAGACATAGTTAGTCCTCAAAATAGAGAAAGAGTTGTCGCGTTGTTCCTCTACCACCGCAACATGATGGGTGGTCGATGGAGAGTTAATCCCCCTTTGATCGGGTTTAAGCCCAATCCGATCATAGTCTGTAGCGACTCCCAAGGCGGCGATGCGATCCAAGAGTTCGTTTAGAGAAGAGAGCTCCATTGGATCCATCCGCTCGACGAATTCCGAGCCGACGTGGAGGCTATTTTTGATGACTCGAGAAGTCATCGTCGGTGCAGCGGCCGAACAGGCAGTCATGATGAAACTGCCTAGCTGGAGAGTTTGGCCGACAGCCAAAGCTCCCCCGGTGGTGATGTTTATTTTAACAATGAGACGAGGCATCCTTCCTTACGGCGACGTCATGGAGGAACTCTCAATGAAAGCACCAATGTCGGTGTCAAAACCGGCAAATCTCGGGTAGGGGGTCCCGAACTGTGTGTCTAAGGCGGATGGTAACAGGAGGCAGGGAGCATGATGTTTTACCTAGGTTCGGGCCCTCTTGATGGAGGTAAAACCCTACGTCATGCTTGATTTATTCTTGATGATATGAGTATTACAAGAGTTGATCTACCACGAGATCGGAGAGGCTAAACCCTAGAAGCTAGCCTATGGTATGATTGTATGTTGTCCTACGGACTAAAACCCTCTGATTTATATAGACACCAGAGGGGGCTAGGGTTACACAAGGTCGGTTACAAAGGAGGGGATATACATATCGGTATTGCCTAGCTTGCCTTCCACGCCAAGTAGAGTCCCATCCGGACACGAGACGAAGTCTTCAATCTTGTATCTTCATAGTCCAACAGTCCGGCCAAAGGATATAGTCCGGTTGTCTGGATACCCCCTAATCCAGGACTCCCTCAGCCTCGCTTTGGATCCCTTTGTTAGGGGACTCGTGTTCTATTATGGGCTCGATTTCCACGATTTAGCCCCGGATTCCATCCTTCACATCTCGTCGTTCAGCCTTCCTCCGCACTACCCCTCACTTCGGCATGTGGCTCAAGACCTTCAATGTGAAGCCGAAGATGATCGAGGGGCGGCACATAGAGTGCGGAGGTGCCATAATAAGCAAAAGCGCTAACGCTCTATGGCCGGAGGGTTCATTCCTAGAGGTATCCGGTTTGTGGCAGCGGGAGTGGTTTTATATCACAGCTCCCCGGAGTGCCAAGTGGGCAGCCATCCCTGCCTTTCACTCAGGCCCCCCACCACAAATGATGTCATGGATCAGCGAGGGGCTAAACTGGGGTCTAGTAAAGGATGTGGCGATATTGCAGAGTCGCATCCGAGATCTCATTGAGAGAGACATCAACCTGGTGACGGTGATGCGGGTCATGCTAGTTCGCCAGGTCCCACCTTGCAAACATAGACCTCTCCGTTTTTGGGAGTTCAACCCGGAGGGACCGCGAATCATTCAGCACTTCGTCGGCATGACGCTAGAGGAGATGTACAAGCTGTTCTTCGGATCACAAATAAAGTGTTCGGACACCATCGAGGATGCGGGTCTGAGCTGTAATCGTCCGGACACCCAAGTAAGTAATCTCATGGCCGAACACACAGTTTCTCTTCATCATAAAATCATTTTTGAGAAGTCGCTCTTTGACCAGGACTGGATAACAAAGGCGAAGATGATCAGGTGTCCGACCCCCCTTCCTGAGGGCCTGGCCAATCCAGTACTAGACAGAATGCTGGAGCCAGCGCCTTATCAGGTGCCCTCGAAGGAAGAGGAAGGGGGGAGTGAAGAGGCCGGAAGCAAGCCTCACTCACTACTTGTCCCAACCGGGGGAACGAGTGCCTCCGCGAAGGAGGATAGCCAGGGAGAAGAATCGGACATTCCTTCTCCCCGGGGAAGAAAGAGGACCACCTCTGAATATCCGGAAACAGAGGTTTTCAAACGAGGGAAGAAATCCTCGCCAGAGGGTCCTGCCCCGGGGGGTACCCTTGCTGCACAGTGTCCGCAAGGGAATCAGCCCTCTACCGAGCTGTAAGTAATCAAAAAGTACTTAGTAGTGAAAATATCCTATCTTACTTTCGAAGACAATAACCGAAGCTTATATCTTGTAGTTCGGATCGTAGCCCTTCTCGACAGAGTTCATCTTTGGGGGATCTTCTTCTAGAGATGATGGAGAGCGAAACACCTCCCCCTGCCACCCCGCCTCATGAAGCGGGCAACCCTGAAGTGTCGTCGCGGAGGGTTTCTCCTGATCCGCCAAGGCCAGGGGGTAATCCCTTGGCCACCCGGAGTCCTCAGTATTTGGCTCCTAAAGAGAGCAACAGAAAGAGTCCGGAACCGTATAGTGTGCGGTCGGACGCACTGAAGGATCTTCTGGAGCAAGCGGCTATCTCAGAAGCGCATCGTACGCTAATGAGTACGGTAGTTGAAAGGATTTCATCCGGTGAAAGCGGATTGCATGAAGCTTTTATGAGTCTGCTGAAAGGCTTTGAGGTACGTGACATGGTGTATGTTTTTTACAGTACCGCACATGTTAGGTGTGCCCTATGCAGATAGTATCCCCTAAGACTCTGGTTGTCATCGAAAACGGCGGCAAACAGAGGATCATAGTCCCAGCTAGTAACTAGACCGCCTTTATGTGCAGGTGGCTGAAGCTCCGGTGGCTAGCCGGACTGATGGGTTTGTCGAGCTAAAGCGTCAACTTGATGCGGCAGATGCCGACATCGTGCTTGTCAACAAGCGTCTTGACGAGGCACAGGGTAAGTGATTTCTCCGGTGATCAACGCATAGTAAGAGGAGCAGGATGCCAATATCTTTATTATGTTGTGACTGCAGATGGAGATGCCACCGTGGAGACCCTTCGGGCAGAGCATGCCCGGGCCAAGGAACAAGCAAGGAATAGCGATGCGGCCGCTCTGAGGGCGGCCGAAGAGCTGCGGACCAAACAGTCCGCGCATCGCCAGAGCAAAGAAAGGATAGCCCAGATGGCCATTGAGTTGAAAGATGTCATTGACCGTTACTAGCTTCTTGAAGAACAAAACCGAGCGAGGGCGAGGGACCTAGAGAAGGCCATGGTAGCAGCCAAGGAAGCCCGCTCTAAAATCACAGCAACAAAGGAGGAGCTGCATCAAGCTGCGGATATTGTGGCTGGGAAGCCCTTCTTGTTGTGGACTAAGTTCGGAGATCCAAAGTATGCTTCCCTTGATCAACTATGGAGTTCTGCGGACGCCTACGTGGATTTGGCGGCAAGTGCTGCTGATGCGGCCGAATACTTCAAGGATCAAGGAGATCGCGAAGTGGAAAAGCTGTTCTGGTCACAGTTCCATGCTCCAGTGCGTTCGCTGCTGCTGAATGAGCAAATGGCCAAGTGGGCCGAGCTCCATAGGTTGTCCGGACTCGCCATGAGGTCTGTTGTGGATCATTTGTGGCCGGGAGGGCCAAGGCCGGATAGTTAGTTTAGTTTGGTGCAACAATTCCTTGGTGTTGTGTCGCACATTGATGCTATGAAGAGGTCGGCGTGCATAGAGGGTGCGCAGATGGCCTTTGCCCATGTCAAGACATACTGGGCAGAGATGGAGGCCACCACTGTTGCAACACAGGGTTCGGCCGTGGGCCGAATGGCTGTCGAGCACTACTTTGAAGAAGTTCTTGAAGGCGCTCGTTCGATAGAGGCTTAGTGTTCGAAGAATATTATGGTCTAGTAACATGTACTACCATTGTAAAAACAATGTTTTATTGAGTTATGAAGGCTGTGTTTATACTTCTACCCTAAAGTATTATGATGCCTCCTGTGCGTCCGTTTATGTATATATGTATATAACCTGAAAGTTTGCAGTCGTCGGCTTCCGCCCCCACGCATATAATGCGGGGGTGTTCGCAAAAAACGCGTATTCACACTTGATCCAATGTCTTGGTCCATGAAGGAGGTGGTAGCGTAGCGAACGAGGCAATCGGACTATATTTCTTTAACACTTTCACTTAGCCATAGGAGTTTGACGGTGGGGCTACTATATAGCCCCTAGTACTTCTGCGCTCGTCCAAATACGGGGCGCATATGTACATGATCGGGAAACGGCCCTTCGTTAATGCGGAGGAATCCCGAAGATTCCGCTGGGTCATCGAGTGGTTGACTAGTCTCACGCTATATCATGACAGTCAGTTTTCGGCTTTCTCTACTGAGGTGCTCATCCGGATGAACCAGGGCACAATCGTAGTGGTTCTCCCAATGCTACCTTAGCCAATATAGCGGAACATAAGGTATCAAAACATGGGAGTCGGGCAAACCCAACATTTGACCAAAGACATGATTCGGAGCTGATGCATATAAGTCCAAACTCACGACGCCGAACACTCCCTAAGGTATTCGGTCTTTATAACATATGCCGGGCTGAACAGTGCCCTTAATAATAAACCCCGGGTGTCCAGGTACGTGCAATATCCTGACGTGGCCACATGCCAATATGTCGGCATCCTTCTCGAATGTATTGAGTATCCGGAGGATGTGGGCAACAAGAGACAGTAAAAAAGGTTGACGCAGGGTCTTAATCTAAAAACAAATCTTTGAGCGGGTCCCTGTTGCACGTATGCGCCTGTGTCTCCGTTGTGCCGTGTCCTAGACGGATGTATCATGATTGTTATCTGTAAAAGAGAAGAACTTAGGTGAAAGTTGCCATGCCAAAAAATTGGTTATTGTTAATAAACCATTAAAATTTAAGATAAGTAAAGTTGAGCCGGACTAGCCCTGATTACACGCGGGAAGCCCCTGGTGCCGTCTAGGAGGGCTTGAATATCAAACCAATCTCATGTATATGTAGTGGTGCACCGGACTCGTCTAACCGTGTCCGTGGTCTTAACGACCTGTCATTTTTTCTGGTTGGTGAGGCCGTCTAGTGCTCGGCGGCTAAAGCCGCCACACATTCTTCCGCGCATAGAGCACGCTCAGCATTTCCGCTAACTGTGATGGTGCCATGTGGACTGGGCATCTTAAGCTTGAGAGAAGTGTAATGCGGGATTGCATTAAAACGAGCGAAAGCCGCTCTTCTGAGTAGTGCCTGATAGCCACTTCGGAATGGAGCGATGTAGAAATTTAACCTTTCGCTTCGGAAGTTTTCGGAAGAACCGAATACAACCTCCAGTAATAGAGAGCCCGTGCAGCGAGCCTCTAGGCCTGGTATTACTCCCTTGAAGGTAGTAGTACGGTGGCTTATTTTTGATCGGTCTATCCCCATTTTACGGACTGTGTCCTGATATATCAGGTTTAGACCATTGCCGCCGTCCATAAGGACTCGCGTGAGATGGTATCCGTTTATTATTGGGTCTAACACCAAGGCAGCCAATCCTTCGTGTCGGATGCTTGTCGCGTGATCCCCGCAATGAAAGGTGATCGGGCAGGCCAACCAGGGGTTGAACCTAGGGGTGACGGGCTCTATGGCGCGTGTGTCTCGGAGTGCATGTTTGCTTTTCCTCTTCATCACATGGATCATGTTGACTGTTTTAACCTTTGGTGGGAATTTTTTCTGTCCTCCAGTGCTTTGCTGGAGAGGTTCATCCTCGTCTTCGCTTGGTGTCTCCCCCCCCCCCTTGTGTTCGGCGTTTAGCTTACCGGCCTGCTTGAAGACCAAGCATTCTCTGTGGGTGTGATTTGCAGGTTTATCGGGGGTGCCATGAATCTGACATAGTTTGTCAAGAATCTTGTTTAGGCTAGACGGTCCGTCTCTGCTGCCTTTAAAAGGCTTTTTCCGCTGGCCTGGTCGAGAGCCCCTGAATCCGGTGTTTACTTCCGTATTATCTGGGCTATCCTCTTTATTTTGATGCTTGCTTTTATTGCGTCGTGGTTTTCCATTGCCATCCCTGACTTCGGATGTGCTCGGGTCGCTGGTGCTGCTGCGGGCTAACCAGCTGTCTTCGCCCACGCAAAAGCGGGTCATGAGACTTGTTAGAGCTGCCATTGTTCTCGGTTTTTCTTGACCGAGGTGTCTAGCGAGCCATTCGTCTCGGACGCTGTGTTTGAAAGCTGATAAGGCTTCGGTGTCCGGACAATCAACGATTTGGTTCTTCTTGGTGAGAAACCTATTCCAAAGCTTTCGGGCGGACTCTCCGGACTGTTGAATTATATGGCTTAAATCGTCTGCATCCGGAGGTCGGACATAGGTCCCTTGAAAATTAGCCCGAAAAGCGTCCTCGAGCTCCTCCCAACTTTTGATTGAGTTTTCGAGGAGGCTTTTCAGCCAGTGTCGAGCTGGTCCTTTAAGCTTGAGGGTCAAGTATTTAATGGCATGGAGATCGTCTCCACGAGCCATATGAATATGGAGGATGAAGTCCTCAATCCAGACCGCAGGGTCTGTGGTCCTGTCGTATGCTTCTATGTTCACTGGTTTGAGTCCTTCTAGGAATTCATGGTCCGACACCTCATCGGTGAAATATAGGGGGTGTTGCGGCACCCTTGTACTTGGATGTACCATGGCGTTCGGACGGTTGTGGTATTTGGTTTTGATTTTGTGCCGGAGCACGCTTCCTAGATCCATGGATGGATCTAGTCGCACCGGATTTTTGGCGCAAGTCCTCACATACATCGTGTGTTGACTTATGTGCATATTTGTTATCCGCTCTATCGCGGTCACAAGTTGGTGGATCTGGCCGGTTGGCCGTTTCATTGTTTGGCTGTGTGGGCTCTAAGGCCTCGTCGTCGAATTCGGGTAACAGCTTGCACTTTGGATAGCTCTTTGTGTGGTGACTTCCACCATACTTTGCTTCGCTGTCGAGCACTTTGTTCCACCTGTTGTTGAGTGTGTTTTGTGTGGCCTTAAGCCTTTGCTTCTGCTTCTTCAGACTCCTCGCTGTGGCAATAAGCCTTCTACGGAGGTTCTCTTGCTCCAAGTGCGTTTCCGGGATGATGTGTGCATCTTCGTCCGGACCGTTTCCCTCCCCCGATGGGGTTTGATGAGGGTTATCCTCGGCGTCGCCGTGTTCGAACGTCGGATCCGTACTATGTTCGTTGCTTGCAGCTTCATCGTGCTCTGCTACCGGGGCAATGTGGTCATCGTTTCCTCTGAAGTCGACTGGAGTGTTATTTTCTCTTGCGTTGTTATCGCTATTTTTGCTATGGCGGGACTTAGGGCGGCTCCGCTGACGTCGGCGCTTGGGTTGCTTCTTGGAGGGGCCAATCTCTGTTGTATCTTCGCCATTGCCTTCTTTGGGTGTATCCACCATGTATATGTCATGTGATGAAGTGGCTGTCCGGTGCCATGTGGGCGCTGGATCCTGTTCGTTTCCTACATCTTCGTCCATGCCGTCGATGTCTTCGGAGTCGAAGTCGAGCATGTCGGTTAAGTCGTCGACAGTGGCTACTAAGTGGGTGGTGGGCGGGCAGCGAATTTCTTTGTCGTCTGTATCCCATTCTAGCCGGTCATAGTTCGGCCAAGGTTCTCCTGACAGGGAGAGAGTCTTTAATGAATTTAGCACATCGCCGAAAGGCGAGTGTTGAAAGATATTCGTGGAGGTGAACTCCATGATCGGCGCCCAGTCGGATTCGACGGGCACGGATGTAGGCGGCTCAGAGTCCGTGGCTGGAGACGAATCCAGTGGTTTGGCGACACGGCTCTCGTAAGGGGTGAAGTCAGCATCCGGCTCCATCGCCACTAAGAGTGCAGCCTCCATGGCGGGGTCTATCCCTCCATCCTTGGATGGCGCAATTTGCTCCGGATTGGAGGCCGGAGGAGTTGCAGATGCGATCTCCCGAACACTGTCCGACGGCAGAGTTACGTCGTGCTCGTCATGACTGTGCGGCGCACCTGACACGGGCTCAAATCCATCGAAGATCAAGTCTCCGCGGATGTCGGTAGTGTAGTTTAAGTTTCTGAATATGACCTAATGGCCAGGGGCGTAGCTCTCGAACTACTCCAGATGGCCAAGCGAATTGGCCCGCCGTGCGAAGCCGCCGAATACAAAGATCTGTCAGGCGAGGAAAACCTCACCCTGGACCGCATCGCTATCGATGATTGAAGGAGCCATCAAGCCTTATGGTGACGACACAGTGGAACTCTCAATGAAAGCACCAATGTCGGTGTCAAAACCGGCAGATCTCGGGTAGGGGGTCCCGAACTGTGCGTCTAAGGCGGATGGTAACAGGAGGCAAGGGACACGATGTTTACCCAGGTTCAGGCCCTCTTGATGGAGGTAATACCCTACGTCCTGCTTGATTGTTCTTGATGATCTGAGTATTACAAGAGTTGATCTACCACGAGATCGTAGAGGCTAAACCCTAGAAGCTAGCCTATGGTATGATTGTCTGTTGTCCTACAGACTAAATCCTCCGGTTTATATAGACACCGGAGGGGGCTAGGGTTACACAGAGTCGGTTACAAGGGAGGAGATCTACACATCTGTATTATCTAGCTTGCCTTCCACGCCAAGGAAAGTCCCATCTGGACACCGGATGAAGTCTTCAATCATGTATCTTCATAGTCCAACAGTCCGGCCAAAGGATATAGTCCGGCTGTCCGGAGACCCCCTAATCCAGGACTCCCTCAGTCACCTCATTCAATCCTCGATAATCAACAACCATCCTCAACGATACATCCTTCTTCTCCACTAGAAGTACTGGTGATCCCCAAGGTGATGAGCTTGGGCGAATATATCCTTTATCCAGTAACTCCTTAATCTGCTTCTTAATTTCCTCTAAATCCTGTGCGAGCATCCTGTACGGTCTCTTAGATATTGGCCCTGTGCCTGGCAACTCTTCTGGAAATACATCCGGAAAATCCTTCACCACTGGTACTTCCTCCTGTACAACTCCTGATAAGGAATTTACTTGAGTCCTAATAGGCACATGCCGGGATACATACTTGATCCTTCTTCCTTTTGGGGTGGTGAGCAAAATCGACTTACTGGTGCAATTGATGTTTCCTCCATACATAGATAGCCAATCCATACCCAGAATCACATCCAAACCTTGCGACTCCAAAATTATCAAATCTGAGGGGAAAACATGCCTACCTATGGTCAATGGCATCTGAAAACATCCTTGGCTTGCCATATACTCTTCTCCTGGCGAGCTCACTAAGGTAGGTATACTAAGAACTTTGGTGGGCAGCTTATACTTATCCACAAATCCCCTTGATATGTATGAATGCGATGCACCAGTATCAAAAAGAATGACTGCAGTAAATGACTTAACCAAAAACCTACCTATTACTGCATCTGGTTGGGCTTCAACCTCCTCCATGTTAACGTGGTTCACTTGTCCCATGTTGAAAGGGTTGGGCTTCTTCCCGGAACTTCCATTGCCATTTGCATTCTTAGCTTCAGGACATTCATTGGCGTAATGTCCAGTCTTCTAGCACTTGTAGCAAGTAACGTGGCTTAGATCTTTCTTGGCGGGTGTTGCTGGGTTGGAACGGTTCTGGCCGTTGCTTCCTCCATTACCATTCCCATTCTTGGGGCCACTATGGTTGTGCGAACTTCCCCCGGTGTGATTGTGACCTCCATGGTTATGCTGAAGGGGTCCTCCCGAGTTCGGGGGGAAACGGGGTCTCTGCTGAGCTCCAGAATTATACTTCCCTTGTCCATACTTCCTCTTGCGATTGTCAATCTGCTGCTGCTTCCCTTCAATCATGAGAGTTCTATCTACCAACTGTTGGTAGTTATTAAAGGTTGCTACCATCAACTGCATGCTCAGCTCATCATTCAGTCCTTCCAGAAACTTCTCCTACTTAGCTGCATCTGTAGCGACGTCATCTGGGGCATAACGTGCTAGCTTACTAAAATCATCCACATACTGGCCAACCGTGCGTCCTCCTTGGCATAAGTTGCGGGACTCGCACTTCTTCCTTGCCATAGCTCCTGCTGATACATGGGCTGTGCGAAAAGCCTGCTGAAACTGGTCCTACATAACAGTGTTGATGGGATAGGTGACAGTGTAATTCTCCCACCATGCTGTTGCGGGTCCATCAAGCTGATGTGAGGCAAAATGCACTCTTTCCACATCTGTGCATCCTGCAGTGGTCAACTCCCTTCCAACCTTGTGGAGCCAATCATCTGCAACTATCGGCTCGGTGCTACTAGAGAACACCGGCGGATTCAGCCTTAGAAAATGGGCTAAGTGATCAACAGGTGGTGGTGGTGGTGGGTTGTTGTTGTTGTTCCCCTGATTCTGATTCTGGACTAGTATCTGCATCAATGCATTCTACAGCTGGATCAACTGAGTGAGTTCCGGTGGGAAAGAAAATCCATTATCGCATCTCGGAGGCATCTGATGGGTTTAGAAAAGATGAGAAAACAGAGTAGAATGAGGTCTAGGGGGAAAACACTACCCATATGCACATGAGACAAACATAATCATATCACTCAATCAATCAAGCAACGGCATACAATCGGTCTAGAACTATCGTTACAAAAGTGCTCGGACTATACTATATACATGGTGGAATACTACTACTGTTTTGGTGGTCGACTAGAAAAATTGATCGGTAGAAGACTCCATACACTACTAGGAAAAGGGATATAGCTAATATGGACATTAATGGCGCACCACATATGTGGTGCGCCATTAGTGTCCATATCACTAATGGCGCACCACTCCCACGGTGCGCCACTACTAACAAATTTTTATTTTATTTTCCAAAACTAGTAATGGCGCACCAGGGCATAGTGCGCCATTACTAGTTCTAACTAGTGCGCCATTACTAGTTCACCACACGCTCTGTGCGCCACTACTAACATTTTTTTTTACTTTTTTTTCAAAACTAGTAATGGCGCACCACAACCACAGTGCGCCACTACTAACAATTTTTTATTTTTCTGTAAAACTAGTAATGGCGCACCACGTAACAGGTGCGCCATTAGTAACCAGGGTTACTAATGGCACATTTTTAGGTGGTGCGCCGTTGGTAACCTCAGAGCAGCTAGATATTTTGGACAACCACCTACCACACTCACTTTCCCCGCTTCATTCTCTCCACCTCCTCCTCCAAGCTTGTCTCGGCTGCCTCCTCCTCCTCACCTCATTTGCACCATAGATTCACCCAAATTAAGTGGTTAAATTACCTTTTTTGATAGGTAAGTAAGGGGAAAGCTTTCTTTATGTTGTAGATCTACTTTTTTCTCCCTCCAACAACGTGCACATGCACTTTTTATGGCCTAGATCTACGTATGTTTGTGGTGTTGCATATGTTTGTGTTTGCACGTACCGGTATTTGAAATGCGATAGTTGCCAATATTTTGCCACAATGTTGATTCATTTCCGTTTCGGCGAGAATTTGGCACTATGCATTCTTTTTGGTCCTATTTTTAGGCAAAGTGATGCAAAATAATTGGTTCTAAAATATCGTTTTGCTCTACCCCGCAGGCGACCATGGTCCGCACGATGACCGAAGGCATTGTGAATAGGTTTTTGAGCTCGGCGAAGGCCGAGATACTTCAAAAGAACGAGGCGGAGATAAGATGTCAGTGTCGAAGATGCAAGCTGAAGAGCCTTATGGACCCGGATTCCGTACAGGTGCGGGACTACCTGCTCTTGCGTGGTTTCATGGATGGCTATCGGTGGCAAGGTGATGAAGATGACTATGAAGTCGTCCATGGGGGTCGGGCAAGAAATGAGGAAGGGCAGCAAGACAACCGCGGCGAGGACGGGCGAGAAGACGAAGAATCTCCATGACATGATCACGAAGTAGATGCAGTACATAGTCATCATGTAGAAGATGTCGGACATGATGATCAGGAAGATGCCAGAGTAGACGAAGGGCATGATCATGAAGATGAAGATGTCGGAGCGGACGACGATGGACCATCGACGGGCTGGGTGCAGGACCCTCATATTCAAGAGCTGCTTCTCAAGCAGACGGATAACGCAAGAGCTGCCGCCCGAGAGAAAGCCAAGATGGATCAACTGGAGATAGACATGGTTACTCCATTGTATGAAGGATGCGGGCCCGAGGATACCCGCCGAAAGTAACTCTCATGGCTCTGGAGATGAAGGTAAAACACAAAATGATGATGCATGCTTCGACGAGAACATGTCATTCTAGCACGAACGTCTTCCCAAGGGGAACAAGTGCCCGACCAGTTTCGAGGAGGTGAAGAAAATCATGTGTCCTATGGATTTACCGCACGTGAAATACCATGTGTGCATGAACAATTGCATCATTTATCGGGACGAGCACGCGGAGTCTACCATATGTCCAGTGTGCGGCGTCACTCGATACAAGAAGAGGAAGAAAGCTCCTCGAAAAGTGGTGTGGTACTTTCCGATCACTCCTCGTCTGCAGCGGTATTTTGCGGACCCTAATCTAGCAAAGCTCCTGCGTTGGCACACGGATAGGGAGGAGAAGAAGCGAGAAGATGACAGAAATGATCCGGAGATAAATAAAAAAAGACAAGATGCTGAGTCACCCTAAGGATGCGAGCCAATGGCAAGCGTTGAACTTCGAACACCCAGAATTTGGGGACGATCCAAGGAACATCGTGTTGGGCGCGAGAACCGATGGAGTCAATCCGTTTGGCAGCCAGAGAAGCACACATAGCACCTGGCCTGTGTTTGTGTGGATGTACAACCTTCCCCCTGGTTGTGCACGAAGAGGAAGTACATTCACATGAGTATGCTAATTGAAGGGACGAAACAACCAGGGAATGACATCAATATGTATCTGGGGCTGCTGAAAGAGGAGCTAGACCATTGTGGAAAATGCCAGCCAATACGTGGGACACCGCAGAGAAAGAATATTTCCCTATGAGAGCCGCACTGCTCATGACGGTGCACGACTATCTCGGTTACGAATATGTCGCGGGGCAGGTGGTCCACGGATTTTCTGGATGCATCAGGTCCATGGATGACACAACGTATCGCCAGCTAGATAGAGATCCAGGGTCTTCGAAAACTGTGTTCATGGGACATCGAAGGTGGCTTCGCGATGATGACTCATGGAGAAAACGCGAGGATCTATTCGATGGTGAAACCGAACCCCGAAGACGCCCACGTACGAGGAGAGGCGAGGAAATAGACAAGCTGTTGAAGAATTGTAAAGATTGCCCACTGCCGGGAAAGAAGCGAAAGGCGTCGGAGCCGGGAAAGAAGTGAAAGGTGCCAGAGCCGCTTCTAAAGGTATGGAAAACGAGGTCTGTTTTCTGGGACTTGCCGTACTGGAAGATCCTCCGTGTGCCTCACAGCCTTGATGTCATGCATATCACGAAAAACGTGTGCGAGAGTCTGCTTGGTACCCTGCTCAACATGCCAGAGAGGACCAAAGATGGGCCGAAAGCAAGGGCAGACTTGCAATCAATGGGCATCGGGGAGGAGCTTCACGCTAATGATGATGATGATGATGAGGCTAAGCAGGACACGGAAAGTCGTCGCAAAGGCAAAAAGGCCAAGAAGATCGGAAATGACTACCCTCCCGCGTGCTTCACTCTAAGTCAGGAGGAGATCGAGCAGTTTTTCACCTGCCTCGTAGGAGTAAAACTTCCTTATGGTTACGCGGGGAAGATAAGCAGATACCTAGACTCAGCGAAGAAGAAGTTTAGCGGGATGAAGTCTCACGACTGTCATGTGCTGATGACGCAGATACTTCCAGTTGCAATCTGTGGGATCATTGCCGCGCACGTCCGTGAAACGCTATTTGGCCTATGCAACTTTTTCGATGTCATCTCTCGGAAGTCGGTTGGTGTGAGGCAACTCAGAAGGCTACAGGAAGAGATCATGGTGATACTATGCGAGCTTGAGATGTACTTCCCGCCCGCATTCTTCGATGTTATGGTGCATCTGCTGGTCCATATCGTGGAGGATATCATCCAACTCGGGCCGACGTTCCTGCACAGCATGATGCTGTTCGAAAGGATGAATGGTGTCATCAAAGGATACGTTCACAACATGTCACGTCCAGAGGGAAGCATAGCCAGGGGCTTCCTGACCGAAGAGTGCATCTCCTACTGCACGAATTATCTAGGCATCGAGAACCCCGTTGGTCTGCCCGTCAACAGGCACCTCGGCAGGCTCGCTGGATGGGGTCACCGTGATGGTCGCCTTGAAATGCATGTCGACTTCGAGGGTCGACTCGCCGACTTTGAAAGAGCAAACCTAGTCGTGCTACAACAAATAGACGTGGTCGGTCCTTGGGTGGTAGAGCACAAAACCTTTATTGAGAAGACATACAATGACCGAGGCCAACAGAGGATGGACGGAGATATAATCAAAGAGCACAACGCATGTTTCACGTGTTGGTTCAAGGAGAAGCTTCTGTCGTACCCTTTACTTGAGGATTCTTCCGCAGAAACTCATATTCGCCTTGTCACAGGGCGCCGAGCACAACCTGATGATCTATGAGGCGTACGATATCAACGGCTACACATTCTACACCGAGGACAAGGACATGAAGAGCGATGGTTATCAGAACTCCGGGGTAACGATGGAATCCTACACCGGTAACGACAAGGACAAATACTACGGAAGGATCGAGGAGATCTGGGAGCTGAGCTATGCTGGAGAGAAGGTCCCAATGTTCCATGTCAGATGGGCCAAGAGCTTCCTAAAATAAGACCGGTATTTCACCACCATGGTTATACCCGAAGCCAAATCCAAGACCGCGGGCGCAAATGTCACCGCGAAAAATGAGCCATGGGCACTGGCTTCCCAAGTGGACCAATGCTTCTTCATTACCGTCCCGTCAAAGACCAGTCGTGTTGTCGTGAGCAGAGGCAAAAGGAAGATCATCGGAATGGATGGAGTCGCCAATGAGCAAGACTTCGACAAGTACGGCGACCCGAAGATTGAACATGACGACAACGATGAAGTGCCATACACCACAAGAAGACGCAGGACCACCCTACCTAAAGGACGTCCGTTCAACAGAAGAACTCCATTTGCGAAAAAGAAGGGCAAGAAGATTGTGAAAAGATAGCCAGCTAAGATATATTGTATTTAAATTGTAGTCTTCATTTCTCGATTGTATTTCGACATATTGAAATGATATTTCTTCTGTTCTAGTCCTCATGAATATTTATTTATGTTTATTCTGGTAGACAAATTTTTATTTATGTTTATTCTGGTATTGAATTTCTAACTCACAAAAAGTATTGAATTTGTTAATATTTTTTGAAGTCATGAATATTTTTAAATTTCATGGGCACGTTTTGAATTCATGAATATTTTTTCAAATTTGATGATATTTTTTCATAGTCATAAATTTTTTACCAATTCACAAATGAATGCAATTAAAAATCCAAAAAAACAAATTTTATGATATTTTTTCAAATATTTTCAAATAACAAATTTGATCATATTTTCAAATAACAAATTTGATGATATTTTTTCATATTCATAAATATTTTCAAATAACAGATTTGGTGATATTTTTTCACATTCATAAATGTTTTCAAATTTGATTGTCATTTTCTAAAAAATTATTAGAAGCAACTAAAAATAATATTAAAAAGTTACTAATGGCGCACCAGGAGAAGGTGCGCCATTGCTATCAATGTACTTATGGCAGACCCCTAGGAGGTGCGCCATTGGTATACCAATTTTTATGATAGTTTTTCAAATATTTTCAAATAACAAATTTGATGATATTTTCAAATAACAAATTTGATTTTATTTTTTCATATTCATCAATATTTTCAAATAACAAATTTGATGATATTTTTTCACATTCATAAATGTTTTCAGATTTGATCGTCATTTTCTAAAAAATTATTAGATGCAACTAAAAACAATAATAATAAAGTTACTTATGGCGCACCCCTAGGAGGTGTGCCATTGCTATCGATGTACTTATGGCGCACCCCTAGGAGGTGCGCCATTGCTAACCTTCCCCCTCTATCCCTCCCTCGCCAGATCCCCCTCGCCAGATCCCCCTCCCCCCCTCCCCCCGCCGCCGCCGACCCCGCGCCTGCTCCGCCGTCGGAGTCGCCGCCGGAGCACTAGGAGGAGGACGCCCGCGTCCACTAGGAGAGGAGGCCCGCGCACTTCTTCTTCCTCCGACCGACCCCATCTCGTCGTCGCCACCGCTGCTCCGGTCCATCCCCGCGGCAACCGAGGTGTCCACAAGCCCCGTGGTGACCTCCTCCCTCGCCCCCCTTTCCCCCTTCGATTTAGATGCCATAGGACGCCAACTCCATCGTGCCCGAACCCTACTGCTGTTACACGGCATATGGCCTCGCCGCACGCCGAGCTTCCTTCTGCTGCCCCGTCCTGATGCACGCGCACCACGCCCGGCCGCGCCTCTGAAGTCCCTGGCCGCGAGCCCCGCCTCACCTGGCCGGTAGCCCTGCGCCCATGCCCGCCTTCCCCTGACCCCCAGGCCATCCCCTGCTCACATTGCTTCCCTCTGCCTCAGGTCCACCAGGAGAGGAGGCCCGAGCACTTCTTCGTCCTCCGACTGACCCCATCCAAGGATCTGCATTGTTTCATCAAATTTGGTTAGATGTTGGGTTAGTGTTGCTGTGTTCAGCTTTTGGTTTGGTGCTGCCATGTTGGTCGATTTGTGATATGTACTGGCAAATGCATCTTTGAGTAGATAACTGAATGTAGTTGTGCTGGTTCAGAGTAGGAGAGGCCCCTGGTAATTGCTTTCCAGGGACAAGTTGTTCAAGACACACAGCAGAGCACAGACGATGTATGTACCTTGAACAACTTGTTTTGTTATAGCATGATGATGGCCATCATGCGGCAAATCATGTGATACCTTAACCATTTGACACCGCTCCGGAACAGCTGGTGGCAGAGTTGTTTTTCTATCCCAGGGTTTGAAACCCAACTTTAGCTCTTCTTCTCAACATATATACATATGCAGCACTACTACATATCAGTTTTGCAGTGTTGGGGTTCAGATTTCTGGGTACTCCCTCCGTTCCATAATGTAGTGCCTATAGAATTCTTTTTCTAAAAGTTCACGTAGTGGGTGTTCTGACTAGGTACCCAAGAGAAGACCAAGCCGGTGTGTTGCCTGGAACACAGCGAGTCTTGTTGTCCGGTTCATTCCTCTGTTCTTGTCGCCCCGTGTGTCCATTTTAGTGACTGAGATTTTCTTCTAGTTCCCAGGAGATAAGAATTTGTAAATGCACCATTTACCTGATTAAATGGCCTCCTCCTCTGCTCTGCTGCTTACCCAAATACATGTGCATGGGGTAGTGGTACCTTGAGCAGCGGAGTGTCAAAGGCTTCTTGTATTTTTCTGTTGTGTATTTCTACATATGCTCCTTTCCTTTAAACCTCCTCTGCTGCTTGGTGAAATAGTTTGACAAGTATCAGGTAGAGCATATATGTTCAAAAAGGAGTTAAGGATGTGCAGGCACCATTACTTATTTTAGATGAACAACTCCTGTAGTGCTGAATGTATTAATTGCTTTCCCTACATGTTTGCAGGTTAAAGTGGAAAAAGAGGGAGAAAGGAGAATCAGGGTAGGGTTTCATGGCTAGAAGATATATTGTTGGGTTTTGTCTTCGACCATCGTGTCGTGATGATATTGGGGGGTTTTGTCTCTTCTAGTTTCCCGAGAGGTGGGATAATGATTTTGCAGGTACCCCGAGAGGCCCTTGAGTTTGCCGGAATGTCGATTAACTTCTGTTCCGACAAATTCGGGTACTCCATATGTCCTATTTTCAGCAAAGGTCATGCTGAAATTTTCCGTGAATTTTAGCATGACTTTGCTAAAAAATAGGACATATGGGGTACTTGCGACTAATGCATGGGCCGGGGTATCTTAGTACTTAATCTGTAGATTTCCAAAATTGTTCCTTGACAATTATTGGCAACTAGCTGTATTCCTCTATCTGAGATATTCTGTGTACATGCAATATATATCCAATCAGTGGGATAAAAAGCCACGAGAAAGTAGAGCTGGACATGTAAGATGCAATCGACTAATGCTTCATTATCACCCTGTTATGCTCAGCCCAACACTCCCAGTCAAGATTGGTGATAGATAGATATCGTTCCCATCTTTTGTTACAAGCTAACTTATGTTCCTTGACTCCAAAACCCTTAGTTAGACCATCTGCTACTTGATTCCCTGATATTACATGATTTAATTGAATTATACCATCATAGAACTTCCCCTTAATAAATAAAGGATCTATCTCCACATACTTGGTTCTGTCGTGTTGGATCGGGTTACTGGTTATGCTTATAGCTGATTTATTATTACACCACACCTTCAAAGGACCTTTTTCCAGCACCTTCATTCTGGTAGATGATTTCTACCCATAATATTTCACTAAGTCCTAGTGACATAGCTCTATACTCTACTTTGGCTGTTGATTTGGACACAACTAATTGTTGCTTGCTTCGCCATGACACCATGTTTCCCTCCAACCAATGCACAATAGCCTAAAGCAGATCTTCTGTCATCAAGACAACTTGCCCAATCAGCATCGCAATAACCATCCATATTAAGATGGCCAATCTTCTTAAACCCCTTCCCAGGACTGCATCTTAGATATGGCAAAATAGGCTATACTGCATCCATATGTCCACTCCTAGGATCAAGCATGTATCTGTCTACCACACTTGCGGCATAGGCAATGCCAGGTCTTATATGCCTTAAGTATAGGAGTCTGTAAGTGCATCTAGTGCCACCCCTAGTTGGTTTTGGAGTATTGACGACAAACCTAGTTGAGGGACTAATGTGTTTGTGAGAATTGCAAGATAACACAGGTAGAAGTCCCTCATTGATTCGGTTTTCCTACCAGAGATGACCCCTAAAAATGTATGAAGACATTGAAGTCAAAGGTGGGATGTGAAGACATTCACATTGAAGACTATGACAAGAGAAGACATCATGTGAAGACTATGGAGCGCGAAGACTTAGTTGTTTCGTCGTTCCTTTTCTTCTTCGTTGAGTCATAGGAACCACCGTACTGTTAAGTGGGGTCCAAGAGAACCAGTCAGAATGACTAAAGTGATGCTTAACCAAAATCCTATGTCTTCGAGGGAAGACAATGAGAGCAAATCCTATCCAGAGCTGGATAAGTCAGCTTTGCTTGTAGCCCAAGTAAAGTTCCCGTGTGTGTTTGAAATCTGACCGTTGGAACACGTGTTAGTTCCTTAGTGACCCAAGGTCATTTCGGACAAATCAGGTCGGGTTGCCTAGTGGCTATAAATAGCCCACCCCCTACAACCATTAACGGCTGGCTGCTCAGAGTTAGTGTACGGATTTTGTCGTTTGAGAGCAACCCACCTCGAAGCCTTTGAGAGAGAATTCCTTGCGAGGATAAAGCCCTAAACACCCAGAGCCAAAGAGTATTAGGCATCACTTAAGTCTTCCTATCTGTGTGATCTGAAGACTTATTACACTTGAGGACTATGAATCCTCCAGCCGGTTAGGCGTCGCGTTCTGAGCATCCAAGAGTCATTGTGGATCGCCGGTGAACGAAGTCTGTGAAGGTTTGGAAGTCTACCTTTAAGACTTACCAGAGTGATTGGACGAGGACTGGGTGTCCTTAGCTCAAGGGGAATAAGGTGAAGACATGGTCTTCTGAGTTGAATCCCAGCCTCCCTAACTAGACGTACAGTTGTCATAGCAACTGGAACTGGTCTAACAAATCATTGTCTTCAATGAGTCACTGGTTTCATCCTTCCCGTTCCTTTACTTACTGTTGGCTCTGGTGAAGTCATTGTATGATTGCATTTTTTTGTCTTCACTGAGTGACCGCTTGTTCTGATTGGCTTCACACTATCTTCCTACCTGATCTATACTGCCTAGCTGCTATTAGTCGTTGTGCTTTCACTTCATTGAATACTTGACTATGGCTTGCTTAGTGTAGTCTACCTTCCGCTGCATGATAATAGGCTTATTTCTATCGTTTGTCTTCGAAACTTCCGTGTTTTGAAGACTTTCATAAAAATCGCCTATTCACCCCCCTCTAGTCAATCACTAGCACTTTCAATTGGTATCAGAGCAAGGTACTCCCTTGTTCTATGTGATTCGGTTTAACCACCTGGAGTTTTAGCTATGTCGACTATAGGGATAATCAAAGTCTTCGCTGCGTGCCCAGTCTTCGATGGAACTGCATATCCCTACTGGAAGAATAAGATACGCATGCATCTTGAAGCCATTGATGTCGACCTATGGTATGTCGTCAAGAATGGCGTTCCCAAGGCTGGTGAAGGTGTCAGCGCTGTTGATGTCAAGAAGTTCGTTCAACTGGACTCCACTACCAAGAACATCATCTGTGGTCATCTGACCAAAGGACAATATGGCCGTGTGAGTGCTTTGGAAACATCCAAGCTAGTCTGGGACTGGCTCTTCAAGGTCAACGAAGGTGTCTCAACCCAGAGAGATCAGAGAATCAGTGTCCTTCGCAACCTCTTCAACCTCTTCAAGAGAAATGACAATGAGAATGTCCAGCTCACGTTTGATCAACTCACTGACATCACAAATGAGCTTCAAGCCCTCGGCGCTACTGAGATCACCAAGCATGAAGTCGTCAAGACACTCCTGAGATCACTTGACAGCTTGTTTGACACCCTAGCCCTGATGATTCAAGGACGTCCTGACTTCAAGACACTCGATCCGTCTGACATACTTGAGAGGCTCAACACACATGAGTTTCAGCTTTCTGAGAAAAGAGACATATACCGTCCCAACTATGGGCGAACTCGTGCCTTGAAGGCAAAAGTTGTCTCCTCATCTGAAGAAGAATCTGACAGCAGTTCTGATGATCCTGAAGACATTGGAAAGGAGCTTGCTATGCTTGTGAAGAAGTTCCAAAAATTCACCAAGAAGAAAGGCTTCAGAAAGTCTTCACGATCAAGCTCAAGGAATGATGAAGCTTCTGCTCATGACTATAAGAAGAGAACATGCCACAAGTGCAAGAAACCTGGCCACTACATCTCTGAGTGTCTGCAGTGGGACAATGAGAACAACAAGAAGAAGAAGAAGAGCAAGGAGTATTATTCTGACGACAAGAAGAAGAAGAAATACTCAAAGTCTTCTTCCAAGTCTTCCTCAAGGTCTTCATCACACAAGAAGATCTCATCTGGAAAGGCTCGTGCGTTTGTTGGCAAGGAAATGGATTCAGAGGAGGAGTCCGCTTCTGAGGAGGCAGAGGTGGAGTTTGAGGAGGAGTCCGATTCTGGCGTTGCAAGTCTGGCTACATCATATGTTGCCAAGTCCATCTTCAACACTGAAGACAATGACTTCATCACCGACACCGATGCAAATGACAAGGACTACTCCGCTCCCACCTACTGCTTCATGGCACGCGGTGCCAAGGTAAACACACGCACTACTCATTATCAAACATCCAGTGAAGATGACTCTGATTGTGGTTCCAAACCCAGCTACAAAACACTTGCTAAAATTGCAACTGAACAACAAAAAACTATGGAACATATTCAAAAACTATTAGACAAAAGCGATGACCTGTTAGACGCTAAAATGACTCGATCTCAGTCCTTAATTGAAGACATAAAAAATATTCATGTTAAGTATGAGGAACTTGAAAGTCGTCATGAAACGCTCTCAACAACTCATGAAAAGCTTTCCTATGATTATCTTCAAAGGAAGCAAGATCTTGAGAAATTGAGAGCGGCTCATGAAGATCTTCAAAAGGAAAACGAGTCACTTCGCGCCAAACAGATTAGTTCCGCTTAGGAAGGATTTGAACCACCATGTCTTAAATGCATTGAGCGTGACAACGCTACTTCTATTGTTGGGTGTTCTACTACTGCTACTAATGCAATATCTTCAACTGATGATGTGGTAACTAACCCCTCTGCTGAGGATACCACTGCTATTGCTGATGAAAATGCAAGGTTGAAGACATTGCTTGAAACAGGGATGTACAAAAGTCTCAAAGGGCATCAGACACTATGTGATGTTCTCAAAAGGCAGATCCTGAACCAAAACCCTAGGAAAGAGGGTCTTGGGTTCGATAGGAAAATGAATGCTGATGGCTCTTACTGGAAACCTGAGCAGTACCCCAAAACCACATGGGTTGCTGCAAAGGAACCCTCAGTTGATCCATCCACCCTGTCAGGCTTCAATTGTGCTAATCCCATTGTTATTGATGAATCCTTTGATGCAAACTATAAACTGTTTAAGAATCAGAATGGTGAAGTGTTTGCCCGGTATATTGGTACTAACTGCAGGACTGGGCCACCTATGAAGAAAGTCTGGGTGCCGAAAAGATTGCTGGAGAATCTTCCTGTGAATGTCGTCATGACACCACAAGTGAAGAAGACAAACCCCAGACCACAAGCTTCATATGGTCCAAAGGCTTCATACAGACAAAGGACTCACCTGAGTCGCACTAATGCAAATGTTTTGCAGGGAAGCCATACTCAGGCCTATGAATATGAGCGTGTTTCATCAAACCGCCATGTTCATAAGACCAAGAACTAATCTGCTTATTCTTATGAGTACTATTGTCCACCAGCAAGACTTTTTGCTAGGGCTCCAAAGCCAAAGTTCTCATATGCTGCACTTAGACTCATTGCTTCGAAGCCACCCTTGAAGATGTGGGTGGCTAAGAAAGCTTAACTCTCTTTTGCAGGGAAAGGTCTCCAGCCAAGAATCAAATTCGTCTGAAGCTATTGCTGGGGACCTTGAACATCTTGTAGGGTGCAAGATCAAATGTCCAAATGGTCTTATTATGTATTTTGTTCCTGAGTCGCTTGCTACTTGCCCTATCAGTCCTAACCTCGATCTAAGCTTTCATAATCCACTTGCTCGTCAAATGTTTATGCTTCACAATTCTCTTCGTGAAGCCTATCCCCCTAACTGCACTGTAGGATACGACACCAGCTGCTTCAGAATGGATTATTGATAGTGGGTGTACTAATCACATGACTGGCAAGCGAAGTCTTCTCATGGACTCAACTTTACGTTCATTTGACAAAAGTCACATCACATTTGATGACACTGGTAAAAGCAAGGTATTGGGTCTATGTAGAGTTGCAATCTCAAGGGATCAACACATGGATAAAGTGATGCTTGTTGAATCCCTTGGTTTCAACTTAATGTCTGTCTCAATGCTTTGCGATTTAAACATGATTGTGATATTTGGAAAATATCGTTGCCTTGTTCTAATGGAATCTGACAAGTCTCTAGTCTTTGAAGGGTATCGAAAAGATGATTTGTACGTGGTAGATTTCTCAGCAGGACCACAACTTGCCATATGTCTTCTAGCAAAAGCTTCTGAATGCTGGCTCTGGCATCGGAGGCTAGGGCATGATGGCATGAGGAACCTGCACACTCTTGCAAGGAAGAAGCATGTAATAGGCATCGAGGGCGTCAAGTTCAAGAAGGATCACTTATGCGGTGCCTGTGAAGCAGGAAAGATGACGAGGACCAAGCATCCCTCGAAGACAATCATGACAACGACTCAACCCTTCGAACTGCTCCACATGGACCTTTTCGGTCCCACTCATTACTCAACTCTTACTACTACTGCTTGTCTCTATGGCTTTGTCATTGTTGATGATTATTCAAGATATACTTGGGTGCATATAATCCTCTACAAGACTGAAGTGCAGGATGTCTTCAGACGCTTCGCCAATCGAGCCATGAACAACTATGGCGTCAAGATCAAGCACATCAGAAGTGACAATGGGACTGAATTCAAGAACACTAGCCTAGACACTTATCTTGGTACTTTGGGCATCACACATGAATTCTCAACTTCGTACACGCCGCAGCAGAATGGCGTCGTGGAACGCAAGAACAGAACACTTATTGAGATGGCCCGGTTGATGCTCGATGAATACAAGACTACAAGAAAGTTCTGGCCTGAAGCCATTGATACTGCATGCCATATCATCAACCGTGTTTATCTTCACAAGCTTCTGAACAAGACATCCTATGAGCTCCTTACTGGCAAGAAGCCAAATGTCAGTCACTTTAGAGTATTTGGTGCCAGGTGCTGGATCAAGGATCCACATCACACTTCAAAATTTGCGCCGAAAGCACATGAAGGTTTTATGCTTGGATATGGAAAGGATTCGCACTCCTACAGAGTCTTCAACCTCTTTCACTATAAAGTGGTTGAAACTGTGGATGTGCGGTTCGATGAGACTAACGTCTCGCAAAGAGAGCACCTGCTAAATGTGCTAGATGAAGTTCCATCCAGTGAATCAATCAAACTTATGGGAACTGGAGAAATCATACCATCTGAAGCTCAGCCTGAAGAGGAACTTATCATCTCTACACCTGATCAACCTGAAGACAATGCTCAGCCAGAAGACAATCCTTCTAACGATGACAATGATCAGCAAGAGCAAAATCTTTGTCATGTTCATCCTCGTGTTGCAAATGAAGTACAGATTGAGAGAATAATTGATAGCATCAATGCACCAGGTCCACTCACTCGTTCAAGGGCAACACAGCTAGCAAATTTCTGTGGGCACTTCGCATTCGTCTCAATATCTGAACCCGAGAAAGTTGATGAAGCCTTCATGGAACCTGAATGGATTCAAGCTATGCAAGAAGAGCTTCAACAGTTTGAGCGGAATAATGTATGGGAACTGGTTAAGCGTCCTGATCCTCGTAAGCACAATATAATAGGCACTAAATGGATATATCGCAACAAGCAAGATGAGCATGGTCAAGTTGTCAGAAACAAAGCTCGTCTCGTTGCTCAAGGATATACTCAAGTTGAAGGGATTGACTTCGATGAAACATTTGCTCTTGTGGCTAGGCTTGAAGCTACACGCATACTGCTGGCCTATACAAATCATCATAACATTCTTCTGTATCAAATGGATGTGAAGAGCACTTTTCTCAATGGCAAGATTGAAAAAGAAGTGTATGTTGCACAACCGCCTGGCTTTGAAGATCCAAAACATCCTGACATGGTGTACAAGCTTTGGAAGGCACTATATGGCCTCAAACAAGCCCCTCGGGCTTGGTATGACACACTCAAAGACTTCCTGAAGAGCAAAGGCTTCAAACCTAGTTCCCTGGATCCTACTCTCTTCACGAAGACATATGATGGTGAACTGTTTGTGTGCCAAATATATGTGGACGACATTATCTTCGGCTGCACTAACCAGAAATACAGTGAAGAGTTTGGATATATGATGCAAGAGCAATATCATATGTCCATGATGGGTGAGCTGAATTCTTCCTTGGTCTTCAAATACGTCAGCAACGCAACGACATCTTCATATCTCAAGAGAAATACCTCAAAGATTGCCTGAAGAAATTTGGAATGCAAGACTGCAAAGGCTACATGACGCCAATGCCAGCCAAACACCATCTGGGTCCCGACGACAATGGTAAAGAGTTCGATCAAAAGGTATACCGCTCCATGATTGGTTCTTTGCTTTATTTATGTGCATCTAGGCCAGATATCATGCTTAGTGTTTGCATGTGCGCTCGGTTTCAAGCAGCACCAAAGGAATCGCATCACTTAGCTGTGAAGCGAATTCTTAGATATTTGGCTCACACCCCAACACTAGGATTGTGGTATCCAAAGGGCTCAAAATTTGATCTAGTTGGATTCTCGGATGCTGATTATGCTGGTGACAAGGTGGATCGCAAGTCTACATCAGGCACATGTCATTTTCTGGGACGATCACTTGTATGTTGGTCTTCAAAGAAGCAGAACTGTGTATCTCTCTCCACTGCTGAATCTGAATACATTGCTGCTGGATCTTGCTGCGCTCAGCTTCTATGGATGAAACAAACACTCAAAGATTATGGCATCCATCTGAAGCAAGTGCCACTCTACTGCGACAATGAGAGCGCCATCAAGATTGCCAACAACCTAGTTCAGCACTCGAAGACAAAGCACATTGAAATTCATCATCACTTTCTCAGAGATCATGTTATGAAGGAAGATATTGATATCATACACGTCAACACTGAAGAGCAATTCGTAGATATCTTCACCAAGCCCTTGGATGAGAAGAGGTTTTAAAAGTTACGGTGAGAGCTAAATATCCTAGAATTCTCAAATGTCCTGTGATCAGGCACACATCCTAACACTTAAGCATGTTGATAACTTAGATGTGCAACACACGACGTAAAGTATATCTTCAATCAATGAAGACTTACATTCTGAGTGTGAATATATTAACGTGGAATTTGACTTCGGAGCGCCACGATAATTGTGCGCCGTGTCTGGGTCTAATATTTCCTATACGGTGGGTAACGCCACCCCCAAAATTCTTCCCTTTGAAGTGTTCTTCTCATGGCGTTACATTTGCAAAGTCTTCGCATTTTGTTTGTCTTCAATGTTAACATGGCCTCATGTTTATCTTCAATTTGGTTTCTGTCCTCTACAACATTCACTTATAGCTATGTCTTCACGTTGAATCTTTTGACCTAAGTGAATGTGATCGGACCCTAACCCCTCTATGCTTCTATCTCAAGTCTATCTATCCAAATCATATGCATTCAATTGACACTGTCAAACTGTCTTCTCTGCGTCCTTGTCAGCAGAATACACAGAGACAAACATTAATCTATTTTTCAATGCTAAATCCTTCAACCTGAAACCCGGAGAAGTGGGAACGACCACCCGACAATCCAGGCGTGCGTGGGAACGTGGAACAACCTTCGATGCGTTGCATGGTAGCCACGTGTCCTTCAGACGTGAACCGCCAGGGGCACCTGTGTAATAACATTGTGCCGTCCCTGTCCCTATATATACATGCCTCACCACAGTCATTATCCTTTCTTCCACTCTCGCACAAACCCTAGCGCCACCGCTAGCCCTCGACGATGCCGGCGACAAAGCGCTTCGCTGCCGCGACTTCACCGACGTCGTCTTCATGCCGACCACGGACATCGTCTTCTCCATCGTCGCCGTAGGTGTCCTCCATCGCCAAGTTAGGGCACGGAAGATTCAAACTACTCAGCCTCCTCTTCCACTCCGTCTAGCAGTTCCTCGTGTGATAAATAAAACCTCCTTTTTACGGTCCCTTTGATCCGATAGATTCATCCTTTTCTACCACAAGCAGTTTCAATTCACACAAGTTGGATCTATTTCATACTGCATCTCATATTATGCCTAGTATGTTCACTTATGCTTCACAAAGTAGTTAGATTCCTCACTTGTACTTATTCATGGATTCGTACAAATCTGGAACCAACTCTCTATCTATGAGTGAATGTCTTCGCACTATGAGGTCAATGTCTTCTAAACTGATTTATCTTCAAAATCTTCTGAGAATGCATATGACCTCTTCCCCTTCCCTCGCACCTTAATGTTGTCACAGGTACATGTCCGTGGGAGAATCCCTTGGTTCTCATAGTCTGCATTCATTTGTAGAATTCTTACAACATCATATAGATTCCCCTGAAGCCAATTCTTGTTTGACAAGTAGACGGAAGACTTTGACAATTTTGAAGCCTTTCAGTCTAAACTTCATGGCACCAAAAAAATCTGCAAGGAAGGGTGGCAGGCAGCATCATGGCAACACCTCAAGAGATTTGCCTCCAGACCTCTATGAGTTGTACAAGACAGATCCGGAGGAGGACTACAATCAGCGGAAAACTCGAATCCAATGGATTCGAAGATATTGGGCAGAACAGTGGTTCAAGTACAGGTTCGTGACCCAGGAATATGCTGAGAAGAATGGCATCAAGCGACCCTGGGGAGACATCTTGTACAGAAACCTTCAACCCATGTCCAGAGCTGAAGCCATTGAACAAGGCTTCTATCCTTGCATGGTCCATGGACCACAGCCTGCAGATGCAGACCCATCTTCATTACTATGGTGCCGTGACGATAATCTGTTCAAGCGCAACTTCCAGTTTGCCAAGAATTCGGCCAAAGAAAACAAGAAGTCGCGGGGATTAGACTTCAATCCAGGCCCCTCTGCTCCTCGTGCCGATGGCACACGCGAAGCTGAACCCAATCTTGTTGGGGCCTTCTACAACCTAGAAGGTCTCATCACTCACATTATGGTTCAAGGGACAGCCATGGATGAACCTGCAGACGACGCTGATTCTGATGAAGCGCCTGCACCACCAAAGCCAAAGAAGTTGAAGAAACCTCAAGCTTCGAAGCCTTCCCCAGCACCAAAGGCCTCACGGGCGAAGCCTCTGGCCACTGCACCTCCTGAACTCAGTGTGCAGTCTGAAGATTTGTCACGCATCTCCAAGCCCTCCAAAGTGAAGATGCCCTTGCAACCCACTAACCAAGCACTGACCGCTGCTGCTATTCTATGCAATGACGCCATGATCTGTCAAGCGACGATGATCTTGGCGATGATGCTCTTGAGAAGTTGATAAAGAGCAAGCAAGAGGCAGAAATCTTCAATGACCTTCCTCTCTTTGATGTTGAAATCATCAGCACATTCATTGATGAGTGGTTTGACAGCCCAAATGTCAGCTTTGATGATCTTCAGCTTCCCATTGGCATCAGCGTCGCCTTCCACGGAGCCATTGCTGCTGAGCTGGCTCTAGCTCAGAGGATTGTTGAACTGAAGCATAAGATAGATTATGAAAAGGCTCAGTTCAAGAAGCACATGGCCAAGCTCAATGTTGAAGGCATTCAGAACTTCCAGACCATGATGCATGAGCTTAAGGAAGCATTCCGAACCAAACGCGAGGACGCCAAAGGTTCTCGTGAGCGCATGAAGGATCTTGCTGCTAAATGTGTCCAAGGATACAATGAGGCTGAAAAGCGCAAGGCCTTGGGGCGACCAGGAATCGACCAAAGAATGGCGGCCAAGAAGAAGAAGAAGCCAGCTGTGGCAGAACCCGAAGCACCAAGGAAGGAAGTACATCCAATTCTCTTCCCAGCCAATATGACAGGCTCGAAGCCTAAGGTCCCCATAGTGGCTTCAGAACTGAAGAAAACAAGGGATGCTGAAGCTGAAGCCAGAAAGCAAAAAACCAAGGGCACTACTGATGATGCTCCTCCATCCAAGAAACACAAAACCAAGAAGAGAGATCGGGCTGCTCCCACAGAGCCCCTTAATGTCGAGCCAATCTCAGTGGCTCTTCCTGTGTCTGAACATCGAGAGCGCCGGTTGATAGTTCATGAGCCTGCTTCCACAGAGGCTCCTAAAGCTGAAGACAATCCTGAAGATAATCCAGCTGTTAACCCCACCGTAGCTGAAGACATTGGTCCTCACGACAATGTTGAAGATGATGAAGTCATTCCTCAGATCGAGTACCAATTGGTATCATCGCCTGTGCTCACGCACAGCGAACTCATCAGCATTGGTCGTCCTCTGACGCCAATTGCTCAGGATGCATCATGGGCTGATCACCCACAACGACAAGACACTCCAAGCTCTCCCCAACCGCAAGCTACCCCACCAGTGCAAGATGACGATGACTTTGAGGCCCAGCACACTCCATCTCCACAAGCGTCGCCCGCACTACGCAGGCTTCGCAAAGGACCAAGGCCCCAAGTCACTCCCACTATGCACGAGTCTGAGTTCGAAGCCAAAATGGCTGAAGATATTCCGGCTGCATCAGTCGATGAAGAAGAAGCACCAAGAGTTGAAAGAGTTGCTCCACCTCCATCCCACCAAGAAGTTGTTCTCGAGGAGAACGTGTCCGACCCTCCAACTCCTGAAGTGGAGGTTAACAACCCTGAGGCGGCCACCAACATCACCGCTGAAGCCAATGACATCGTCATGGCTGAAGCTAATACGGTGCCTGAAGCTACTGCGGTGCCAGAAGTCCAAGCACCTGAAACCACTGCAGCACCCGAAGTCAATGCTGAAGCACTTGAGGTACAAGCACCTGAAACCAATGTGGCCCCTGAAGCCCATGAAGACAATGTCAATGCTCCTGTTCCCCCTTCAAGACCTCATACAATTGAGCTGGCATTTGATCATGGTCAGCCTGTTATGGTCCGCTGGCCCGTTCTGGTTCCTCCACCTGCTGCGGGTCCACAATTTGGGTATCATGTCGAGCACAAACCTCAAGTCCAAAATCCCAAGCCAAGACTTCCACGATTCCCAGGCACTGCCACTTCACCTGGGGTCTTCAATGTGAATGGCTTCGTGGCACATAACACCTTCTTCAATAGCTCCAAGAACCCTTATACCAGACCTCGCATTTCATTAGATCGGTTCTGGAGCTATCAGCAGCGCAGCTACTATTCCTACGTCCTATACAATCAAGGGTGCATATTTCCACATATGTGCCTTGACTCTGAAGCTATAGCTGGCCTGCCCTGCCTTGAAGAAGCGTTGGATTGCTTCAGATATGCTGGCCTGTTGCAGTTTGTCACAGATAAAGAACACTGGAATGAAGAGCTTCTGCCACAGTTCTATGCAACTCTTCACGTTCGAGGCTACAACAGGGATCCAAAGACTTGGGTCCTTGAGTGGATGACAGGCAATGTCCATCATGAAGCTAAAGCTCTTGATATCATTGAGCTCACAGGCTTGGCCACTCCTGGTGAATACTATGAACCAGGTTGTCAACAACACCAAGATGCCTTGGAAAGCATCTTTCAGAAGCCAGAACCCAACATGAGTCAAATGTTGAGCATGATGAAGCCTCTGCCTCATGATGCTGAATACCCATTTGAGTTCTTTGTTGAAGACCTAGAGTACCTACCTCGCACCATTTACCATATCATCAGGAAGACTCTATGGCCTGTCAAAGGACATTCATCTGCAGTGAAGCCTGAAGGAGCAATGAAGACTTTGGTTTTCTATATCTTCAATGGCATCAGCTTCAGTGCTCAAGACTTCTTCATCAGACAGTTGGCTGCATCTGGCTCCCACATTTTTGGGTTGAAATTCTATGCTCCATGGGTCATGCGTTTTATCAAGCGTCACTCAGCCTTCAACTATCAGCCGTCTGCGTGCAATCATCTTATATTCTTGCCAGAGGTTGATCTGTCAGTTGAAGCTATTTACCCAGAGCCTGCTAAGGATCCTATTTATCTTCACAATGTTGATCACCAAAGCTTCACCCAGCCTATTGAAGGAGTTCCAGCAGTTTCTCGTGCTTATCCCCTGGCTGGCAACACACGTGCCCCTCGCGCTCAAACTGACACCACTGGTAGCACCATTGCGCAAAGGACTCGAAGGCGATCTCGTGTCCTAAATGACCGAGAGCTTCTCGTCACGCTGCACCAGAAACAGGACAAACATCACGACTGGCTTAAGCGTCAGATGCAAAGCCTCTTGGTGGATGTCAACCGCATTTGCAATCTTGCCACCAAGAATGGCTTTGTCATTCATGAAACCTGTCGGAGGTCGTGGAAGAGTTTGACCTTACTTAGTGCTGAAGCTGATCTGTAAGACGATGGCTTCACCGAACGGTTCAAGTTTGACTCAACTCCTCCCATAAATGCTCACTTGCGTCGGACTCCCTCACTTGAAGACTCTGACTACTCGTCCTCAGCTGCGATAGTGAATGCTAGAGTCATCGATGACTAAGATGATGCAACTTCACCTCCTCCAACTTCAGCGCGTGTCGACACTGCACCAATTCTTCTGCACCACCGGACCTCAATGACGACCTTGTTGCCTCGCCTGCACCTCATGGGAACGAGTAGGCGCTCTATGTCTTCAAAACTTTTTGGTCCTCACTGACAAAAGGGGGAGAAGCATATGAGTTGATAGTCTTCAAGTGGGTCCATATGGGTGGTTGCTTTACTTTTTGCTACTTTTGCCAAGTGCTTACAACTCTCATTTTCGATACATTTTGTTCTTTGAGTTGTAACACTTAAACTCGATGGTCGTCTGCTACTTATTTGCTATTCTGTGATGCGATGATAAATTCCGCATGTGCGATGATAAATTCCACACTTAGATCATTTTGCAGATGTCCATTTTCCATTATGCATGTCATTATCTTCGTTACATCATATCATGCATGATGAATTGTCATCATAGGTTGAAGAGGATCTCCACAAGTACAACCTGCCATGTGAATTTGCATTCCAAGAGCAAATTACTTATATGCACATCTTCAGGGGAAGCCTTTGCAACTTATGAAGACAATACCCTATCCTTTACAATTTCACATATTTTATTCCCCGTTGAAAACTTCAACCGGTTTGTCATCAATCACCAAAAAGGGGGAGATTGTAAGTGCATCTAGTGCCACCCCTAGTTGGTTTTGGAGTATTGACGACAAACTTGGTTGAGGGACTAATGTGTTTGTGAGAATTGCAGGATAACACAAGTAGAAGTCCCTCATTGATTCGGTTTTCCAACCAGAGATGACCCCTAAAAATGTATGAAGACATTGAAGTCAAAGGTGGGATGTGAAGACATTCACATTGAAGACTATGACAAGAGAAGACATCATGTGAAGACTATGGAGCGCGAATACTTAGTTGTTTCGTCATTCCTTTTCTTCTTCGTTGAGTCATAGGAACCACCGTACTGTTAAGTGGGGTCCAAGAGAACTAGTCAGAATGACTGAAGTGATGCTTAACCAAAATCCTATGTCTTCGAGCGAAGACAATGAGAGCAAATCTTATCCAGAGTTGGATAAGTCGGCTTTGCTTGTAGCCCAAGTAAAGTTCCCATGTGTGTTTGAAATCCGACCGTTGGAACACGTGTCAGTTCCTTAGTGACCCAGGGTCATTTCGGACAAATCAGGTCGGGTTGCCTAGTGGCTATAAATAGCCCACCCCCTACAACCATAAACGGTTGGCTGCTTAGAGTTAGTGTACGGCTTTTGTCATTTCAGAGCAACCCACCTCGAAGCCTTTGAGAGAGAATTCCTTCCGAGGATAAAGCCCTAAACACCTAGAGCCAAAGAGTGTTAGGCATCACTTAAGTCTTCCTGTCTGTGTGATCTGAAGACTTATTACACTTGAGGACTGTGAATCCTCCAGCCGGTTAGGCGTCGCGTTCTGAGCATCCAAGAGTCATTGTGGATCGCCGGTGAATGAAGTCTGTGAAGGTTTGGGAGTCTACCTTGAAGACTTACCAGAGTGATTGGGCGAGGACTGGGTGTCCTTAGCTCAAGGGGAATAAGGTGAAGACACGGTCTTCTGAGTTGAATCCCAGCCTCCCTAACTAGACGTACAGTTGTCACTGCAACTGGAACTGGTCTAACAAATCATTGTCTTCAACGAGTCACTGGTTTCATCCTTCCCATTCCTTTACGTACTGTTGTCTCTAGTGAAGTCATTGTATGATTGCATTATCTTTTGTCTTCACTGAGTGACCGCTTGTTCTGATTGGCTTCACACTATCTTCCTACTTGATCTATACTGCCTAGCTGCTATTAGTCGTTGTGCTTTCACTTCATTGAATACTTGGCTATGGCTTGCTTAGTGTAGTCTACCTTCGGCTGCATGATAATAGGCTTATTTCTATCGTTTGTCTTTGAAACTTCCATGTTTTGAAGACTTTCATAAAAATCGCCTATTCACCCCCCTCTAGTCGATCACTAGCACTTTTAGAGTCCCCCAACAAATCTGGCATCTCTTAGTACATTCTAAGAGATTTGCAGATTCCAAGGTAGATTCTATAGTTCCAAACAAGTAAGCATGAAATAGGAATGTAAATATGTGCACCTGATTCAAGTAAAATAAGATTAATGTTGCATATTCCAATTAAAATGTGATAAATAGAGCACCACCTATATATATTGAGTATTGATTTAGCATCACATGCTTTTTTGGAGATTGATATAGCAAAAATATTTGTAGAAGAAGATCAGGGGTACCTAGGCAATATCACAAAACATCTCTCAATTGATCCCAAAACACTTAGGCAATATCACAAACATCTCTCAATTGTTCCTTGAAAATAACCAACTTTTTGGCAACATTCCTCGAGAATTAGGTTATTTGGTCAACTTAGAGATCTTGTTCCTTGACAATAACCAACTTTTTGACCAAACTTTTTTGCTATTTAGAGCTAACATGGCCAACAACGATGAGGCCGGCGGTTCGGGCAAGCAATTCTGGGAGCTGTCCCGGGAGATGGAGGAAGAACCTCATCGCTATGAGAACACCGCGGAAGACACCGATCCCGACTACACAACCCCTAGTGGCGTCCGGGATGACACCACTGATGGTGCCGTCGAGGATGCCACCACTGATGATGGCAGCGCACGCACAGATGGCAGCCAACTGAAGAGGCAACGGAAGGACCGGCGCCCGAACGTGCTCGGCACCGTCAAGGAGGAATTTATTGAAGTGTCCTTCAGTGGGCAGCCAACGGAGCCCAAAGAATTAGTCAAGGGGTATGCGGGACAGCTCGGGTGCATTCTCCGGAGCACCGTCTCGATCAACACCGAGAACCTAAGGCATCATGACCGAGGGAATTTGCGCAACCTCCTCTTCATGAAGCTGCATGAATGATACAAGTTCCCCGGTGACTTCGCAAACACACGCCTCTTAGGGAATAAAGTGAACAGTGCCGCCCTCACGAAGATGAGCACGGCCCTGGCTACTTGGAGAGCCGTGGTGAAGAGAAGTATTGAAAAAGGTGATAGTTATGAGAAGATCAAGGAGACAAATCCTTCGATCAGCGAAGCTGACTACCTGGAGTTCAAGATCAAGTGCGAGAGCAACGCAACCGCGGAATCAAGTCAGTGGGGTAAAGATATGTGGGACTTGAACTTAGGGGTCCACAAACTCGGTCCCGGCGGTTACAGAGTGGCAGAACCTATATGGGACAAGGAGGACGCGGAGCATGCCGAGCAAGGCCTACCGCCCCTCTTTGATAAATACCGTGACAAGCAGACCAGGAACTAGGTCAGGGCCCAGTACAACATTGACCCGATAACCAAGGAGCTTTCCACGGATCCGAAGACCAAGGCGCTTGAGCTTGTTCTGGTAAGGAATACACCCCCATGTAATTAGCTCCATATGGTTGCATTCTAATTAATCAAGCAAATTTTCTAAATGGTTCACGTTCCTTTCGCAGGAAACTGAAAGCAGTAGTGCGGGGTCATCTCAGAGCTCCCCTTGGGACACCACTTTAAATATGGTGTTGAACGTAATGAAACACAAGGATAAGCTCAGTAAGCCGACGTCAGCTGGTCGTGTGGCCGGCAAAGGCTTGTCCACGAAATGGTCGGAATACTATACCGCTGGGCGAAAGGAGAGAAAGACTAGCTCAGAAAGCCAGGAGCACGAGGTTCAAGAACTCAAGGCACAAGTGGCGCGGATTCCGGAGATAGTCGAAGAGCAAGTGCGAGACCAACTAGGAGCGACGATCACCGCCATTATGCCTACCTTGCTTGAGGGGCTACAGGTGTGGATTGCAGGCGGCCAACAGGGGCCTCCCCTGATTCCCAGCTTCACGGGCAGCAACTCGCACAACGCGCCGGTGGCGCCATTGGTGTCTCCGGGGAAGGCGGCATTGGTGTCTCCGGCGTCGGTGCCGGCATTGGAGCTTAATGCACTCGGGTGTGGGAAGAATACGCCGGCCGGCACCTCGGCAGCAAGCGGCCCCTCCGTCACTTGCACGCCCGCCGTTGGCGGTGCCTAGACATTAGCCGAGCTCGACGCCATCACAGTAACTAAAACTCTCGGTCGATGACTTCATCTCCTTGCCTTTGACTGGGCATCCCTGACGCCCTGCATGTTTTCGTAGGGCGCCGCCGACGTTCCATGCACTCTCCTGCACTTCGTGAATGGCGAGTTGATCGATGTCGCCAAGGCCAGAATCGTTCAACCGGGAAAGCGCCTGTTCCACGGTAATCCGATGCCACCCAACGTGTATAGGGTTCAACTGGTTCGGGTGCTGCGGGGCTGCGACGACTTGTTATCTCCGTATCGACCCCCTAGGTCCGACGAAGATGATGTGATGACCCTCGGCGCCTGCATAAGCTGGTCCATGCTTTGGCCGAAGAGCCAGATTCGTTTGGGGCGGGGGACACCACCCCATAGACAACACCGCCAGTCGTGTCGGCGCCAATCCATGGCAAGACCGCCGCAACACTACCGGACGACAACGACGAACATATGGACGATCCGGACATGCATATGGCACAGGATCCGGACGACGACGACGGTACATTTACCAGGGTCGATAAGTACTTCAACGAACATGGGTACGGTGACGAATTCTTCGGGCCTCCTTCTCAAGAACCCAACCCTGCAAAAGATGATCGCAATCTAGCTGGTACCATGGAGAAACCCAATTGCAACAGGCGTTGTCTGGCATTCAATTCTCAGGAGACGCCTCCAGCTGCCGCCTTCACCGAGCCTCAGATAGCCGAGGTGCGAAATATTATCAGCCCCAACACACTCAAGAAGGATGTCTCTGAGTAGAACTCGATCCCATTACAGCAGAAGAAGAAGGGACAGAAAAGAAAGAATAACAAGGGTGCGAGCCAGCCGGCACCGAGTACGATCCGTGCTCAGGACGGGCCACCTTCATCTAAGGATATATCGAGGAGGGTGCATGTGGCGGGTTGGCCGATCCTACCGACTAATCTGCTCACTGCTGCAACCAGTGCTATGCGGACTCTGCATGATAGTGTTCTTTCTTTGGAGAAGCGGCGTCTCTCCGAGAATGATGTGGCATACCCGGTTTTCATGGCCAAGGTGCCAGAGGGCTAGGGCTTTGTCGATAGCGCCATCGGGGGTATGATCGTCATGCGGTTTGATGACATCTTCGCTATGTTTAACCTTCATCTGCTGCACTACACCTTCATTCGGCTGTTTTCGCTAAGTATGGAGATGTGGATCATTAGAGACAAGACCCCGGACATCGTGATAGTTGAGCCATTCTAGATGTGTGCCAAGCTCTTGGGCAGCGCTGGGGACCGGCAAGTCGTGAGTACATACCTCAAAGGCATCATTCTGGCGAACCCAGATAAGGATAACTTCCTCGTGCCTTACTTTCCCGAGTAAGTCATCCCCTCACCGCCCCGTAACATATGATTTCTTAGATTTCAATCATTCTTTTTTCTCTAACATTTCGTGTTTTGTGCAGTGACACACGTGGCACACTCATCCTCTTAAGCCCGAACTATTCCATGGCCAGGTATTTCGACTCAGACCGTCAGTCGAATAAAGACTACACAAATATCAAGAAAGTTCTTGATGATGTTCTCCCCGGCTACGCCAAATCTGGAGGCACCTTCAGGAGGCCAATTTTTAAGTACGGCAAGCACGTGTTCACCCACGTAATGACGTTCCCCTGCGTCAAGCAGCTGCCTGGCGGTCAGAAGGATGCCTACTACGCCCTCCATCACATGCGGGCGATCGTACGGGACCATAATCACCTTCTACTACCAAATAGTCTCAAAGATTGGGCCGCACGCTTGTCGGCAATCCAGGACGCGGACCTTAGACAAGAATTGAGGGAGTCCTGGATTAGGGGGTGTTCGGATAGCCGGACTATACCTTTGGCCGGACTGTTGGACTATGAAGATACAAGATTGAAGACTCCTTCCCGTGTCCGGAAGGGACTTTCCTTGGCGTGGATGGCAAGCTTGACGATACAGATATGCAGATCTCCTACCATTGTAACCGACTCTATGTAACCCTAACCCTATCCGGTGTCTATATAAACCGGTGGGTTTTAGTCCGTAGGACAACATACACATCAACAATCATACCATAGGCTAGCTTCTAGGGTTTAGCCTCCTCGATCTCGTGGTAGATTTACTCTTGTACTACCCATATCATCAATATTAATCAAGCAGGACGTAGGGTTTTACCTCCATCGAGAGGGCCCGAACCTGGGTAAAACTTCGTGTCCCTTGTCTCATGTTACCATCCGGCCTAGACGCACAGTTCGGGACCCCCTACCCGAGATCCGCCAGTTTTGACACCGACATTGGTGCTTTCATTGAGAGTTCCTCTGTGTCATCGCCGTCAGGCTCGATGGCTCCTACGATCATCGATAGCGATGCAGTCCAGGGTGAGGCCTTCCTCCCCGGACAGATCTTTGTCTTCGGCGGCTTCGCACTACGGGCCAATTCGCTTGGCCGTCTGGAGCAGATCGAAAGCTACGCCCCTGGCCGTCAGGTCAGATTTGGAAGTATAAACTACACGGCTGACATCCGCGGGGACTTGATCTTCGACAGATTCGAGCCACTGCCGAGCGCGCCGCACTGTCACGACGAGCATGATCTAGCTCTGCCGCCGAACAATGCCCTGGAGGCCGCACCCGCATCGGCTCCGACCCTTCATTCGGAGCCAACGGCGCCGATCGAGGATGGGCGGTTGGACGTCACCTCGGGGGCTACGACCCCAACGGCGATTGAGCCAAGCACCAGCCCCGTACTCTGCGAGACTCGTGACTCCAAGGAGCCGGACTCCTCTCCGGACTCTGAACCCTCCGCGCCCCTGCCAATCGAATCCGATTGGGCGCCGATCATGGAGTTCACCGCCGCGGACATCTTTCAGCACTCGCCTTTCGGTGATATCCTGAAGTCACTGAAGTCTCTCTCTTTATCAGGAGAGCCCTGGCCGAACTACGGTCAACAAGGTTGGGGTACGGACGATGAAGAAATTCAAAACCCACCCACCACCCACTTTGTAGCCACTGTCAACGACTTAACTGACATGCTCGACTTCGACTTCGAAGACATCGACGGTATGGACGCCGATGAAGGAGATGATGAAGAACCAGCGCCTACTAGGCCCTGGAAAGCCACCGCGTCATATGACATATACATGGTGGACACCCCAAAAGAGGGAGATGGCGATGGAACAGCGGAGGATGACCCCTCCAAGAAACAGCCTAAGCGCCGGCGTCAGCGGCGCCGCTCAAAATCCCGCCAAAACAAACAAGGTGATTCCAGCACGGGAGATAAAAATACTCCAGAAAGCGCCGAAGAAAACCCCCTCCAGCAAGATTTAGCATAGGAGGATGGAGAAACCAGCCCTCACGAGAGAGCGGCAGACAGAGAGGTCGAGGACGATAATTATATGCCTCCCTCCGAAGACGAGGCAAGCCTCGACGACGACGAATTCGTCGTGCCAGAGGATCCCGTCGAGCAAAAGCGTTTTCAACGCAGGATTATGGCCACGGCAAGAAGCCTCAAGAAAAAACAGCAACAGCTTAGAGCTGATTAAATTTGCTAGTCGACAGATGGACTGAAGTCCTTGCGGCCGAAGAGCATAAACTCGAACGCCCCTCCAAGAGCTACCCAAAGCGCAGGTTGCTACCCCGATTAGAGGAGGAAGCACTTGATGCAGCCGACCGGCCACCTCGTGGTCGCGACAGAGAGGCCTCTCGACCCTCCACTCAAGCCGCACCCCGTACCAAGGCACGGGAATATGTGCCGGCCTTACAAGACATGTTGGAGGACAAGGCAAGGCAAACAAGATCGATCTACAGATCGCGTGGGCGCCCCACGGCTCGAGACGGTAACCGTCACGCCAGCCACAAATTCGGCGGGGCCGAACGCAGTAGACAAGGCTCATTGGAGCTACGTCATGATATAGCCCAGTACAGAGGCGCCGGACACCCACTCAGCTTTACAGACAAAATAATGGATCATCAAATCCCCGAGGGTTTCAAACCCGTAAACATCGAATCATATGATGGCACAACAGATCATGCGGTATGGATCGAGGATTATCTCCTTCATATCCACATGGCCCGCGGTGATGATTTCCACGCCATCAAATCCCTCCCACTCAAGCTTAAAGGACCAGCTCGGCATTGGCTTAACAGCTTGCCAACAGGATCAATCAGTTGTTGGGAGGACCTGGAAGCTGCATTCCTCGACAATTTCCAGGGAACTTACGTGCGACCCCTAGACGCTGATGACCTAAGTCACGTAATTCAGCAGCCAGAGGAATCGGCCAGGCAATTATGGACACGGTTCCTAACAAAGAAAAATCAAATAGTCGACTGTCTGGACGCTGAGGCCCTAGCAGCCTTCAAACACAATATCCGTGATGAGTGGCTGGCCCGGCACCTTGGACAGGAAAAGCCGAAATCTATGGCAGCACTCATGACCCGCTTTTGCGTGGGAGAAGACAGCTGGCTTTCTCGTAGCAACAATATGACCAAGAACCCTGGTAATTCGGACGCCAGGGACAATAGTGGCAGGTCGCGTCGTAAGAAGCACAAGCGCCGCATTAACGGCGACAATGATGAGGATACGGCAGTTAATGCCGGATTCAGAGGCTCTAAATCCGGTCGGCGAAAAAGCCATTCAAAAGGAATCCTAGGGGCCCGTCCAGTTTGGACTGAATACTCGACCACTCGTGTCAAATACATGGCACCCCCGAATAGCCAGCCAATCACACCAACAGGGACTGTTGGGTGTTCAAGCAGGCAGGCAAGTTAAACACCGAAAATGAAGACAAGGGGCTGCATAGCGATGACGATGAGGAGCCCCGGCCGCTGAACAACAGTGGACAGAAGGGTTTTCCCCCACAAGTGCGGACGGTGAACATGATATACGCAACCCATGTCCCCAAAAGGGAGCGGAAGCATGCGTTAAGGGACGTATACGCGGTAGAGCCAGTCGCCCCAAAGTTCAACCCATGGTCCTCCTGCCCAATCACCTTTGATCGAAGGGACCATCCCACTAGCATCCGTCATGGTGGATTCGCTGCATTGGTTCTAGACCCAATTATTGACGATTTCATCTCACTAGAGTCCTTATGGACGGCGGCAGTAGCCTGAACCTGCTTTACTAGGATACAGTGCGGAAAATGGGCATAGATCCCTCGAGAATTAAGCCCACCAAAAGGACCTTTAAAGGTGTAATACCAGGTGTAGAGGCCAACTGTACAGGCTCAGTCACACTTGAAGTGGTCTTCGGATCTCCGGATAATTTCTGAAGCGAGGAGTTAATCTTCGACATAGTCCCATTTTGCAGTGGCTATCACGCACTGCTCGGGCGAACCGCATTCGCTAAGTTCAATGCGGTACCGCCTTACGCATACCTTAAGCTCAAGATGCCAGGCCCTCGAGGAGTAATTACGGTCAATGGAAACACTGAACGCTCCCTCCAAACGGAAGAGCACACGGCAGCCCTTGCAGCGGAAGTTCAAAGCAGCCTCTCCAGGCAGTCCTCCAGTCCGGCCACTAAACGACCGGACACCGTCAAGCGCGCCAGGAGTAACCTACAACAAGACCGCCTGGCACGATCCGAGCAGGAGTAGCAATGCGGCCCCAACCCCAACCCTCGCAAAAAGGCGATGCCAGTACTTCGCGTACATAACTACGCTCTAGAGATACCATGGGCACAGGGGGAGGGGCACCATCACGGCACGCCCAAAACACGGCTTAAACCGTACCAGGGGCTGCCGATTTTTTAATTTTCTCTTACTTTCAGGACTTCATCCTTTGGAAGGCTTGTTCGGCAGTTCAATTACCGCACAAACGATGCAAGAACCAGGGAAGCAGACAAGCCACGCCGCACTACGGAACTCCCAGGTGGTCTCTATCACGAGCAGTATACCCGTTCCGCATACTATTCCGTAGCTTGCCCCTGGAACGGACATGTTAACTAGTCCAACCTTCCACTTATCGCATTATTTGTATCGTTTTGCTTTGATCGCATCCCCTTTTTAATAAACAATGCATAGCTTTGGTCTATTTTTGCATTCCCCTTTTTTTATATATATGTTCCTTAACGACATGTTGCACCCGTACACATTGGTATGGCCAAAATACGCCAGGGGCTTTAGTACCCCTCAATATGGTGTGAGAAGTCCGAACACTTTCACAAGTGCGGCGCCCCGAACTTATAGCATTATATGCATTGGCTCTGAATCATGTCTTGGGTCAATAGTTGGGTTTGCCCGGCTCCTATGTTTTGGTGCCTTACGATCCGCTATATCGGCTAAGGTAGCACTAGGAGAACCACTGCGATTGTGCCCCAGTTGAGCTGGGTCGAGCACCTCAGTGGAGAAAGCTAAAACTGGCTGTCATGATGAAGCGAGAGCTGGTCGCTGTTCGAGAGGTTTTTTCGAGTCCCTAAAGACTTATGCCGCTTAGGGCGAGGAGCCGTCTCTGTTCGGCCAAGGCGTGGATAGCGCCCCGAACTCGGTCTTACGAATACCAGGGGCTTCACCGAAATTTAAAATTATAGAATTCTATGGCTAAGTGAGAGTGTTCACGCATTATAGTCCGATTGCCTTGTTCGTTGGGCTGAGCGCCTCCCTCGAAGGACCCAAACATGGGAAAAAGAGCGCTCAGATTTATCCCCGAACACCCCAGCACTAGCGGCACGGGGGCAGAAGCCGACGACTCGCCATCTCTCAGAATTGATAAACAACCGCACAGAAGGTAATATTTTAAATTCCAACAGCATTGCTTAGCGCATATAAACAAGTTTTCAGCGCACAGGACAAAACGAGCAAGTTTCACTCAAAAATTACATCCCTAGAACATTCATCCGCCACAAGGCGGGCACCCTTCAAAACATCCTTATAGTAATTCTCGGGCTTGCGATGCTCTTTCCCCGGCGGTGGCCCGTCCTTCACCAGCTTCTCAGCATCCAGCTTGCCCCAATGCACCTTCGCACGGGCAAGGGCCCTACGGGCACCTTTAATGCAGACGGAGTGCTTGATGACTTTGAGCCTTGGACAGGCCTCCACCAACCGCCGCACCAGCCTGAAATAGCTCCCAGGCAGAACCCCTCCAGGCCACAGCCGAACAATGAGGCCCTTCATGGCCTGTTCGGCCGCCTTGTGGAGCTCGACCAGTTGCTTCAGCTGGTCGCTCAGGGGCACGGGGTGTCCGGCCTCAGTATACTGAGACCAGAACACCTTCGAGCTGCCCTCCTCGGCTCAGTAGAATGCGGCGGCATCAGATACACTCCGGGGAAGATCTGTGAACGCTCTTGGAGAGCTCCGGATTCGGGTAAGTAACAAGTAACTCACGTTTATGTGTTTGCTTTGCATAAAGAATGCCTTACCCGCCGCTATGATCTTCACCTCATCCAACTCCTGGAGGGTCTTCTGGGATTCGGCCTTGGCAGACTTGGCGTTTTCAATAGCCACCGCGAGCTCGGACGCTTGCGTCTTTGAGTCAAGCTCCAAACTCTCATGTTTTTCCATGAGAGCCTGGAGCTCTTGCCGCACCTTGCCAACCTCGTCCTCATACTTCTCGCGCTCGGTGTGCTCCAAGGCCGCCCTCTTCTCGGCCTCGACCAGCGCCTGCTTAAGGGTCGCCACTTCAGACGTGGCCCCTACAATAGCCACGATAATCATGTCATTTTTTGCAATTGCACCTTTTTTTATATATTTAGACAAGGTATTTCTTACCTTCATTGTCCTCGAGCTGCTTCTTGGCACGACCGAGCTCTTGCTCGGACCGCTCGAGGTTCTGCTTTAGCATGTCCACTTCCACAGTCAGTGCGGCGGACGCAAGCAGAGAAGCCTGCATACGCATATTGACTCCTTTTGTTAGACTCCTGCGAATTTTATTTGATCCTCTATTCAGCTTTTCTTCCTGAACTCCAAACAGAGCATCAGGGGCTACTGTCTATGCGGTACTATTATTTACACATTCTTTACTTACCTCAAAGCCCGTCAAAAGGCTAGTACAAGCTTCAGTCAGTCCGCTCTTGGCGGACTGAACCTTCTGGACCACCGCACTCATAATAGCGCGATGCTCCTCGTCGATGGAGGCGCCTTGGAGCGCCTCCAACATATTATCCGGCGCCTCCGGTTGGACGGGGGCCACCGGCACGGCGGACTTGCTCCTCTTGGAAGGAGGTCCCCTGCTGGACTCTGGAACCTCTGAGGGTTCCGGAGCGGTGTCCGGCCTAGAGCCGGACTTGGAGCCCCGGGGGGTTTCATCCCCTTTACTCCTGGAGTCCGGGAGGTCGCCTTGCGGCGCCTCCAGGACCACCTCCTCCCGGCTTGGGACTTGTCGGGACAACACTTCGGTGTCGTCCGTAGGGCGGGGGGAGGAAGCCGTCGGAAGCGAGTTCACATCCGACGAGTCCAGTGAGCCGCTCGATGACGCGTCGAGCCGGTCTTTGGGTGGGCTACATAAACATATTCGACATGAGGGAAAGCTGTGCAATAATCGAATACTATGAATTACTCTGGTATCTGGATACTTATGATTTGGCCAGGGGCTTGGCCCTAGGTGCCTACTCCTCTCCGCCGCCATCGGCGTCGGTGGAGCAGTCCGGAGGAAGGGTTTTCCCCTTCTTGGACCCTTCGGCCTCCCCAGTTGGGGCGGCCTTCCTTTTCTTCCCTTCCCCTGCTGGAGGGGGAGGGGTCTCTTCTTCCTCCTCCTCATCTTCACGGGAGGAGTGCGTCTTGGATTCGTCGGATGATGAATCCGACACCTCCGGGCGTCGGGCACTCTTTCGAGTCCCCGTGGCCTTCTTCTTGACCTTCTTCTCCGGCACCACATAGGGTGCCGGAACCAACAGCTTCGCCAGGTGAGCGTCCGCTGGGCCTTTGGGCAAAGGAGCCGGACAGTTGATCTGTCCGGACGTCACCTGCCAATCCTGTCAAAGGAAAGGGAGCTTAGATCCCGCATGGAATCAAACTATGAAAAACTGATACCCTATAAAAGGAAAAAAAACAGCTTACCATGAGAGCGTGACGCTGTGCACTGAATCCGTGATCCTCGGTGGCGGATGCGGGAGCCTCGGCGCCCTTGAAAAGCACCTTCCAGGCATCTTCGTACGTCGTGTCGAAGAGCCTATTCAGGGTTTGGTGCCGCGCCGGGTCGAACTCCCACAGGTTGAAAGCCTGTTGTTGACACGGGAGGATCAAGCGGATGAGCATAACCTGGACCATGTTGACAAGTTTGAGCTTCTTGTCCACCAGGGTTTGGACGCATGTTTGGAGTCCGGTCAGCTCTCCCTTCTTACCCCACGACAGGCCCGTCTCCTTCCAGGAGGTGAGCCGCGTAGGGGGTCCGGATCGAAACTCAGGGGGTGCAATCCATTCGGCATCGCACGGCTCGGTGATGTAAAACCACCCCGATTGCCACCCCTTCAGGGTCTCCACAAAGGAGCCCTCGAGCCAGAGGACGTTGGCCATCTTTCCCACCATGGCGCCTCCGCACTCCGCCTGGTTGCCGCGCACCACCTTCGGCTTGACATTGAAAGTCTGGAGCCATAGGCCGAAATGGGGGCGGGTGCGGAGGAAGGCCTCGCATACGACGATAAACGCCGAGATGTTGAGGACAAAGTTCGGGGCCAGATCGTGGAAATCCAGGACGTAGTAGAACATGAGCCCCCGGACAAATGGGTGAAGAGGGAAGCCCAGTCTGCGGAGGAAATGGGGGAGGAACACCACCCTCTCATGGGGCCTAGGGTGGGGATGAGCTGCCCCTTTTTGGGGAGCCGGTATGCGATGTCGTTAGACAAGTATCTGGCCTTCCTCAACTTTTTGATATGTCCCTCCGTGACGGAGGAGACCATCCACTTGCCTCCCGCTCCGGACATGGCTGGAGAAGGTTGAGGTGGGTAGTGCGGACTTGGGCGCTAGAGCTCGAGTGCGCAAGAATGGATAGGCAAAGGAGGAAGAAGGCGTAGGTGAAAAGGTGGATCCTTATCCCCTTATATGGGTGGACGCAACTACATGTCCCCACCAGCCTGGTAAAACTCGCTTATCTCCAAGCGCTGTAATCAATTGCGCGGTTGGGTTACCCACGCCCGTATTGATGAGAATCCCGGGATAAGGGGACACGATCTCTGCTTTAACAAGACGTGCCAAGGAAACTGCCTCGCATGACGCGCTGAGGTGGGATAATGAAACGACTCGGATAAAGGCTTGGCCGTGGTGTGTCACGCTACGAAATACGTCAGCAGATTAGATTGGTGTAAATATTATTCTCTCTATGGCAATATGTGGAAACTTATTTTACAGAGCCGGACACTATCTTCGTGTTCAAAATCTTCTATGAAGTACTTGGAGGAGGAACCCGCCTTGCAATGCCGAAGACAATCTGCGCGCCAGACTCGTCGTCATTGAAGCCTGGTTCAGGGGCTACTGAGGGAGTCCTGGATTAGGGGGTGTTCGGATAGCTGGACTATACCTTTGGTCGGACTGTTGGACTATGAAGATACAAGATTGAAGACTCCGTCCCGTGTCCGGAAGGGACTTTCCTTGGCGTGGAAGGCAAGCTTGGCGATACGGATATACAGATCTCCTACCATTGTAACCGACTCTATGTAACCCTAACCCTATCCAGTGTCTATACAAACCGGAGGGTTTTAGTCCGTAGGACAACATACACATCAACAATCATACCATAGGCTAGCTTCTAGGGTTTAGCCTCCTCGATCTCGTCGTAGATTTACTCTTGTACTACCCATATCATTAATATTAATCAAGCAGGACGTAGGGTTTTACCTCCATCAAGAGGGCCCGAACCTGGGTAAAACTTCGTGTCCCTTGTCTCCTGTTACCATCCGGCCTAGACGCACAGTTCGGGACCCCCTACCCGAGATCCGCCGGTTTTGACACCGACAAGAATTCTTTCGCATGCAGTCATAGTTTGCAGAAATCATCCATCAAGATGTCCTTCGTACCTCGGGGCAGTTCTACCTCAGATATCAACCGTACAACAGTGAACAATGCTACAAATGCAGGCTGACAACGATCGCGATTTCATGACCATCACGAAAGACAGCGGCTTCATCCATGCTCCGGTTCCTGAGTCGAGTCAAAAGTAGTGATGCTATGTAGTTCTAAAATATCGATTAGCTCATGCTGTAATTAAACTTTAATGAACTTGTATGTCTCTTTGGTTTGGACAGTTGTTCAACTTATATGTAATCGATGCTATTTATTAGTAGGACCATGAATCATGCTATTAATGTGTTCCTTTTCTCTTCCGATCCTTTTGTTGCATACTTATATATTGCTTATGTATTGTCTCTGGATTGCTACTAACGTTTTGTTTGTCTAGTGCATAGAGATGCCGTCATATGTCGTGTACAAGGGTAAGGTTCCCGGAGTCTACGACGGCTGGGAGGAGTGTCGGAGACAGGTTCACCTTTTCAGCGATAACAGTTACAAAGGGTACACCACTAGGGCGGAGGTGGTAGCTAGATACGCGTGCTATCTAGCGGGAGAGAGGAGGGAGCGGAGGAGGAACCAGATGAAGATCAGTTTCATTGCGATGATGCTCATCGTGATGACCGCAGCTCTCTTCTATGTGATGGTAGTTTAGATGATCGATATCGACTTGTAATGTGAAGACAAACTCGCTACTCGCAGTCTCGAGACTTGTAATGTTCTAACTTTGTTCAGTCTTTTGAATTCGGAGACTAATATGGTGAATTTTATTCGGAGACTAATCTTCTATTGTATTCGATAAATCTGTTGTTTATATGTTGTGTTGTCTATATTCTGTGCAGTAATATATTTTGTAACCTGTGCAAATATCAAAAAATAAAAAATTCCTAATATTCATACTAGTGGCGCACCATACTGCGCTTTAGTGGCGCACTGCAATAAACATACTAGTGGCGCATTATCTAGAAGTGCGCCATTAGTAACCCAGAGCACAAGGTAAATATGGCCCCCTGGGAGGCATAGTAATGGCGCACCAGGGGACATATTAATGGCACACTGCTAGGTGCGCCACTATTATCTGGGATACTAGTGGCGCACTACGGGTGCGCCATTAGTACTTGTTATTAGTGGCGTGTTAATAGTGGCGCACATGTAGTGCGCCATCAATGGCCAAAACAGGTGCGCCACTAATTAGCCTTTTCCTAGTAGTGATAATATCTGTTCCAACTTCATCAAAAAAGTCATCATCGCTATTGTCGGGGTCCGAGTCGGTGTCGTCGATGATGATGTAGTTCTCCGGGCAAGTGGAATCGTCATCTTCTCCTCCTGGCGCGGGGTCTCCCATGAAGACTCCTAGCTTCCTTGTCAGGTCGTCATTCTTCTCCACTAGTAAGACGATTTCCTCCTCATAATCTTCGCGAGTTGCCTTGAGTTCTTCTTCAAGCTCGGTGATCCTTGTCATTGCCTTCTTCAGATCTATCATGCCTGCGCACATCTGGTTCTCCTGGCGACGTATGTGCTGGTTTAACTCCTGGATAAAAGCGGCAATTGATCTATCCTTCCTGGTGCTGATCATCTCCCATTGCTCATCTCGGCGCCCACAAATCTGGTAGATAGTATCCTTGAGATCCTTGTGGTAAACTTCTCCAATGCGTCCCATAGTGATGTGGGCTGCCATACTCTTTCCTAGACTCCAGGTTGGTGCATCAAAGGGAAACTCTATGGGCTCAGTGATTGGCGTAGATGTCCTTCCTAGAACTTGAACTTGAATCATCCAGCGCTCCTCTTCTGGTAAAGTGGTGTTGTAAGTCCCGGTGAAGCTTGGTACTCTGATGTTCAGGTACCTAGTGACTTCCTTCAAGTGGCGTCCAAAAGGTGTGTCTTCATCCGGTTGTGCAAACTTGTTCCTTGTGTCCGCCATCCTAAAGAGTAGAAAATGGAGAGGAGTCAGAAATGAGAAGAGAGTAGTGATCTAGAGATTTAGCTTAGTGGTCGTGTCCTACAGTCAGCGTGTGCTCTGATACCATCTTGTAGCGACCAGACCTCAAACAGTCTGATCTTTGTGCATCGATGTCATTCCTGGATCGGTAATGCTGACACGCACAGTACATGAGGATTTATAACAAAGTAGCAATCACACACTTATTACATTGAATGTCCCAAAAGAGAACTTATTACAATAAATATGGCTTAAGGCCATCTAATACAATAACAGCGGAAGGCTTGGAAGATAAAGTGAGTCCATCAACTCCAACGGCATCACTGAGTGAAAGACAACGACCTATGGCTCCTTATTCGTCGTCTGAAAAGTCTGCAACATGATACGTTGCAGCCCGAAATGGGTCAGCACATGGAATATGCTGGCAATGTAACACAAGAGAGTAATGAACAGAATAATGCTATCACTACATGCATATATGGCTGGTGGAGGCTGTATGGTTAATATGTTTTGCAGAAAGCCAATTTTTCCCTACAACAAAGGAATAAATTTTATTTAACTATCATGGTGGTTGTTAAACATTGAGAAGGTTCACCCAACTCAATCCCAATTAAGCATCATCATTAAACCCTATCAAATTATATTAAGAGTGATGAGATCCACATGATAATCCAAGAACTAGATACTCAAGTTGTCCATAACCGGGGACACGGCTAACCATGATTAGTTTGTAAACTCTGCAGAGGTTTGAGCACTTTTCCCCACAAGACTCGATCTCCTCTGTTGGATTTCTCGCAGTACATAATGTTTGAGAAACGGATGACCGAGACACAGTCTTTTCGAAGAGGCCCCCTTAACCGATAGATAGGCCTGTACACCTACAATTCCCTACATCTGCTAGCCCATCATGGAAAGGTTTCCCGCAACTTACTCAACTATGCCAGAGCCCATAATGGCATGTGGCTGCACACGGTAGTTCCTAGCATGAGTAATCTTATGATCCCTTTGAGCTTGGGTGGCAGTCCATAGGAGAATCACACGGTACCCGGGATTTCCAAAAATACAGGCAACACTGGGTTCCCCAGGTGCCTCAATCCACCCAGATGTGTATTAAAGTTGCCACCTTAAGTTAACCATTAATTAACAATACTCACATTTTTCATGAATACACTCAAACCCAAACCACGTATATGAGCATAGCATAGCAATATAAGCAACATAGAAGTAACTCCCAAAGGTTTGGTAATAAACAGGACAATAGGTACTACCTCATCTACTTCCCATAACCCGCATATTAATCAGATCCTAATCATGCAATTGTTTGAGGATTGATCAAATGCAATAAAACTGGGTAGTAAAGAGGTATGATCAAAGTGTTACTTGCCTTGCTGATGATCCAAAAAACCTAGAGACTCGTAGTAGCACGCTTCGCACTCCGGGTACTCTATCGCAAACAAACAAGCATACAATAAGCAATCAAACAAATATCCATGGGTAAAACTCAAATAAGAAGATCTAACCAGAAAGTTCAACTTAAGAACTCCGGTTTGCAAAAAGAATCAAATCGAACAAAGCAACAAAACTCAAACTATGAAAGAAACAAGCCTCGATTCCTAATCTGGACTAAAGTCAAATTTTACAGTAGCAAAAACTTGTTTAAGTTGATTAAACAGAAAGAGGGCTTTGATACAAAACTCTAGGCGCTTGAATCGCCTGATTCCGATAAACGAGCGAAAAGATAAACTAAAACGAAAATCGGATCAGAAATCGCGATCAAAAATAATCGCGAAAAATCCGAGAAAAAGAAACAATTACGAACAGGCTAACGAACGAACGATCGCTGTCTGCGGCTAAACGGTGAAAATCGTTCGTTAAAACGAACGAATGAACAGGCGTTTGCTAAATAACTAAACCGGGAAAAATCGATCTATAAAAAAATAAGCTGCGCGTTCTTAAAAAACCGTACGGTTTTCCAAAGAAAACCGGCGGCGGCAGTTGCTACCTTCAGCGAGGTGACGGTGAGGCGACGGCGTGTCCGACGGGCGGCGGGGCAACGGCGGGACTCCGGCAGGGTGGCGGTGGTCGGCGACGAGGCGGCGGCGACGAAGTTCGCGGCGGCGGCGGCGGATCCGGCGGCGGCTTACGGTTAAGGTTAAGCGCGGGTGGGCTGGGGGTCGCGGGCGGCGGCTTATAAGAGGGGGCGGCTGGGGAGTCCTGGCCGGTTATGGCCCGGAGTCGGTTCGTTTTTTTTAAATAATAATTCCGCGCAGAAAAACAAAGACAAGAAATACTAAACGGACTCCAAAAATCCTGAAATAAATTTTTGCCGTCCTCTAAGAAACTACCGGACAAGGTGAACACTTATTTGGGACTCTAATGCAATTTTGAAAAACGCATATTTTTCCTAATTCAAATAAAATAGCGATAAAACTCCTAATAAAATTCACATTTGATTTTAATATTAAATCTCCAATATTTCTTTATTTTGAGGAAGTCATTTTATCCTCTCTCTTTTATTTTTATAAAATAAATATTGGAAGAGAACATAATTAAAATCAAACGATCCTCTTTTCAAAATTTGAGAAAACTCAAGTATGAAAATAACGAAATCCCCAACTCTCTCCGTAGGTCCTTGAGTTGCATAGAATTTCTAGGATCAAACCAAAATGCATTAAAATATGATATGCAAAGATGATCTAATGCATAACATTCCAAATTGAAAAATTTGGGATGTTACACTTTTATTGTTGAGTCATCATCTTCTCATTAAAGCACCAGCTGGAGAACACTATTTTCATTTTTATGCTTTGTTTTTAATTGATGTTGAGTATGAGTGTGACTGGATCTTCTTTGCCCTGAATTACAATGTCTACTCAGTGCTTGATCTTCAGGGCTGCTCTGCATTTATGTTTTGCGGTCTCAGACAGGGCCAGCGAGATACCATTTTGTCATATTATACCATGATTGATTTGAAAAAGTGTTGTCATCCGAGATATATTATTATTGCTCGCTAGTTGAGTATGCCATTGATATGGGTAAATGTGAGACCTAAATCTTATTGTGAATATGGTTAGTTCATAATCTTTGCTGAAAACCTGAACATTGGCTAGACATGTTTGCAACAACAAGATCAAACAAAGTTTGTAAAAGTTTTTCTTTGTCACTTTCAGTTTATCAACTGAATTTCTTGAGGACAAGCAATTGGTTAAGCAAGGGGGAGTTGATACGTCTCCATCGTATCTACTTTTCCAAACTCTGTTTCCCTTGTTTTGGACTCTAATTTGTATGGTTTGAATGGAACTAACCCGGACTGATGTTGTTTTCAGCAGAATTGCCATGGTGTTCTTTTTGTGCAGAAATAGAAGTTCTCGGATTGACCTGGAAATTTTCGGAGAATATTTATGGAACATATAAAAAATACTGGCGGAAAAAGATGCCAGAGGAGGCCACCCAGGAGCC
>NC_041382.1:421710651-421719358 GCF_002162155.2 Triticum dicoccoides
GGGCTTGTGGGGCCCCTTGACAATCTACAACCCTAACTCCAACTCCATATATACCTATTTACAGAGAAAAAATCGGGGAGAAGGATTCATCGCATTTTACGATATGGAGCCGCTGCCACCTCATGTTCTTCATCGAGAGGGCTGATCTGGAGTCCATTTGGGGCTCCGAAGGGTGGAATCCGTAGCCATCATCATCGTCAACCTTCCTCCATCACCAATTTCATGATTGCTCACTGACGGGAGTGAGTAATTCCATTGTAGGCTTGATGGACGGTGATGGGTTGGATGAGATTTATCATTTAATCGAGTTAGTTTTGTTAGGGTTCGATCCCTAGTATCCACTATGTTCTGAGATTGATGCTGTTATGACATTGATATGCTTAATGCTTGTCACTAGGGTCCGAGTGCCATGATTTCAGATCTAAACCTATTATGTTTTCATGAAAATATGTGTGTTCTTGATCCTATCTTGCAATTGTAGACACCTATTACGAGTTATGATCCGCATACCCCAAGGAGACAATAATTGGGATTCTTTTCGGTTATTACCGTAGTTTGAGGAGTTCATGTATTCACTAAGTGATAGTGCTTTGTTTCGGTTCTCTATTAAAATGAGGCATTAATATCCCTTAGTTTCCATTAGGACCCCGCTACCAAGGGAGGGTAGGACAAAAGATGTCATGCAAGTTCTTTTCCATAAGCACATATGACTATATAAGGAATATATTAAGGAAATATACCCTAGAGGCAATAATAAAGTTATTATTTATTTCTTTATATCATGATAAATGTTTATTATTCATGCTAGAATTGTATTAACCAGAAACATGATACATGTGTGAATACATAGACAAACAAAGTGTCACTAGTATGCCTCTACTAGACTAGCTCGTTAATCAAAGATGGTTATGTTTCCTAGCCATACACATGAGTTGTCATTTGATTAACGGGATCACATCATTAGGAGAATGATGTGATTGACTTGACCCATTCTGTTAGCTTAGCACTTGATCGTTTAGTTTGTTGCTATTGCTTTCTTCATGACTTATACATGTTCCTGTGACTATGAGATTATGCAACTCCTGTTTACCGGAGGAACACTTTGTGTGCTACCAAACATCACAACGTAACTGGGTGATTATAAAGGTGCTCTACAGGTGTCTCCAAAGGTACTTGTTGGGTTGGCGTATTTTGAGATTAGGATTTGTCACTCCGATTGTCAGAGAGGTATCTCTGGGCCCACTCGGTAAAACACATCACTTAAGCCTTGCAAGCATTACAACTAATGAGTTAGTTGCGGGATGATGTATTACAGAATGAGTGAAGAGACTTGCCGGTAACGAGATTGAAGTAGGTATTGAGATACCGACGATTGAATCTCGGGCAAGTAACATACCGATGACAAAGGGAACAATGTATGTTGTTATGCGGTTTGACCGATAAAGATCTTTGTAGAATATGTAGGAGCCAATATGAGCATCCAGGTTCCTCTATTGGTTATTGACTGGAGACATGTCTCGATCATGTCTACATAGTTCTCGAACTCGTAGGGTCCACACGCTTAAAGTTCGATGACGGTTATATTATGAGTTTATGTGTTTTGATGTACCGAAGGTAGTTTGGAGTCCCGGATGTGATCACGGACATGACGAGGAGTCTCTAAATGGTCGAGACATGAAGATTGATATATTGGACGACTATATTCGGACACCGGAATGGTTCCGGGGGTTATCGGATATATACCGGAGTACCGGGGGTTACCGGAACCCCCCTGGAGGTTAATGGGCCTCATGGGCCCAATTGGGGGAAGAGGAGAGGCGGCCAAGGGGCAGCCGCGCGCCCCTCCCCTCCCAAGTCCGAATTGGACTAGGAAGGGGGTGCCCCCCCCCCCCTTTCCTTTCTCCCTCTTTCCCCTTCCCTCTCCTCTCCTACTCCAACATGGAAAGGGGGGAGTCCTACTCCCGATGGGAGTAGGACTCCTCATGGGGCGCGCCAAGGGTGGCCGGCCCCCTCCCCCTCCTCTACTCCTTTATATACGGGGAGGGACGCACTCCTAGAGACATAAGAATTGATCCCTTGGATCTCTTAGCCGTGTGCGGTGCCCCCCTCCACCATAATCCACCTCGGTCATATTGTAGCGGTGCTTAGGCAAAGCCCTGTGTCGGTAGAACATCATCATCATCACCACGCCGCCGTGCTGATGGAACTCTCCCTCAAAGCTTGGCTGGATCGGAGTTTGAGGGACGTCATCGAGTTGAACGTGTGCAAAACTCGGAGTTGTCGTAGGTTCGGTACTTGGATCGGTCGGATCGGGAAGACGTACGACTACATCAACCGCGTTGTGCTAATGCTTCCGCTTTCGGTCTACGAGGGTACGTGGACACACTCTTTCCCTCTCGTTGCTATGCATCACCATGATCTTGCGTGTGCTTAGGATTTTTTTTGAAATTACTACATTCCCCAACAGTGGCATCCGAGCCAGGTTTTATGCGTTGATGTTATATGCACGAGTAGAACACAAGTGAGTTGTGGGCGATACAAGTCATACTGCTTACCGACATTTCATACTTTGGTTCGGTGGTATTGTTGGATGAAGCGGCCCAGACCGACATTACACGTACGCTTACGCGAGACTGGTTGTACCGACATTCTTTGCACACAAGTGGCTGGCGGGTGTCAGTTTCTCCAACTTTAGTTGAACCGAGTGTGGCTACGCCCGGTCCTTGATAAGGTTAAAACAACACTAACTTGACAAACTATCGTTGTGGTTTTTATGCGTAGGTAAGAACGGTTCTTGCTCAACCACTAGCAGCCACGTAAAACATGCAACAACAAAGTAGAGGACGTCTAACTTGTTTTTGCAGGGCATGTTCTGATGTGATATGGTCAAGGCATGATGCTACATTTTATTTTATGAGATGATCATGTTTTGTAACCGAGTTATCGGCAACTGGCAGGAGCCATATGGTTGTCGCTTTGTTGTATGCAATGCAATCGCCATGTAATGCTTTACTTTATCACTAAGTGGTAGCGATAGTCGTAGAAGCATAAGTTGGCGAGACGACAACGATGCTACGGTGGAGATCAAAGTGTCGCGCCGGTGACAATGGTGATCATGACGGTGCTTCGGAGATGAAGATCACAAGCACAAGATGATGATGGCCATATCATATCACGTATATTGATTGCATTTGATGTTTATCTTTTATGCATCTTATCTTGCTTTGATTGACGGTAGCATTATAAGATGATCTCTCACTAAATTATCAAGGTATAAGTGTTCTCCCTGAGTATGCACCATTGCAAAAGTTCTTCGTGCTGAGACACCACATGATGATCGGGTGTGATAGGCTCCACGTTCAAATACAACGGGTACAAAACAGTTGCACACGCGGAATACTCAGGTTAAACTTGACGAGCCTAGCATATGCAGATATGGCCTCGGAACACTGAGACCGAAAGGTCGAGCGTGAATCATATAGTAGATATGATCAACATAGTGATGTTCACCATTGAAACTACTCCATCTCACGTGATGATCGGACATGGTTTGGTTGATTTGGATCACGTGATCACTTAGAGGATTAGAGAGATGTCTATCTAAGTGGGAGTTCTTAAGTAATATGATTAATTGAACTTAAATTTATCATGAACTTAGTACCTGATAGTTTTTTGGTTGTCTATGTTGATCATAGATAGATGGCTCGTGTTGTTGTTCCGTTGAATTTTAATGCGTTCCTTGAGAAAGCAAAATTGAAAGATGATGGTAGCAATTATACAGACTGGGTCCATAACTTAAGGATTATCCTCATTGCCGCACAGAAGAATTACGTCCTGGAAGCACCACTGGGTGCCAGGCCTGTTGCAGATGCTGCTGATAACGTTAAGAACATTTGGCAGAGTAAAGTTGATGACTACTCGATAGTTCAGTGTGCCATGCTTTACGGCTTAGAACCGGGACTTCAACGATGTTTTGAACATCATGGAGCATATGAGATGTTCCAGGAATTGAAGTTAATATTTCAAGCAAATGCCCGCATTGAGATATATGAAGTCTCCAATAAGTTCTATAGCTGTAAAATGGTGGAGAATAGTTCTGTCAGTGAACATATACTCAAAATGTTTGGGTATCATAATCACTTGACTCAACTGGGAGTTAATCTTCTTGTTGATAGTGTCATTAGCAGAGTTCTTCAATCACTGCCACCAAGCTACAAAAGCTTCGTGATGAACTATAATATGCAAGGGATGAATAAGACAATTCCTGAGCTCTTCGCGATGCTAAAGGTTGCAGAGGTAGAAATCAAGAAGGAGCATCAAGTGTTGATGGTCAACAAGACCACTAGTTTCAAGAAAAAGGGTAAAGGGAAGAAGAAGGGGAACTTCAAGAAGAATGGCAAACAAGTTGCTGCTCAAGAGAAGAAACCCAAGTCTGGACCTAAGCCTGAAACTGAGTGCTTCTACTGCAAACAGACTGGTCACTGGAAGCGGAGCTGCCCCAAGTATTTGGCGGATAAGAAGGATGGCAAGGTGAACAAAGGTATATGTGATATACATGTTATTGATGTTTACCTTACTAATGCTCGTAGTAGCACCTGGGTATTTGATACTGGTTCTCTTGCTAATATTTGCAACTCGAAACAGGGACTACGGATTAAGCGAAGGTAGGCTAAGGACGAGGTGACAATGCGCGTGGGAAATGGTTCCAAAGTCGATGTGATCGCAGTTGGCACGCTACCTCTACTTCTACCTTCGAGATTAGTTTTAGACCTAAATAATTGTTATTTGGTGACAGCATTGAGCATGAACATTATATCTGGATCTTGTTTGCTGCGAGACGGTTATTCATTTAAATCCGAGAATAATGGTTATTCTATTTATATGAGTAATATCTTTTATGGTCATGCACCCTTGAAGAGTGGTCTATTCTTATTGAATCTTGATAGTAGTGATACACATATTCATAATATTGAAGCCAAAAGATGCAGAGTTGATAATGATAGTGCAACTTATTTATGGCACTGCCGTTTACATCATATTGGTGTAAAGCGCATGAAGAAACTCCATACTGATGGACTTTTGGAACCACTTGATTATGAATCACTTGGTACTTGCGAACCGTGCCTCATGGGCAAGATGACTGAAACACCGTTCTCCGGAACTATGGAGCGAGCAACAGATATGTTGGAAATCATACATACAGATGTATGTGGTCCGATGAATGTTGAGGCTCGCGGCGGGTATCGTTATTTTCTCACCTTCACAGATGATTTAAGAAAATATGGGTATATCTACTTAATGAAACATAAGTCTGAAACATTTCAAAAGTTCAAAGAATTTCAGAGTGAAGTTGAAAATCATCGTAACAAGAAAATAAAGTTTCTACGATCTGATCGTGGAGGAGAATATTTGATTTATGAGTTTGGTCTTCATTTGAAACAATGCAGAATAGTTTCGCAACTCACGCGTAATGGTGTGTCCGAACGTCGTAATCGTACTTTACTAGATATGGTGCGATCTATGATGTCTCTTACTAATTTACCGCTATCATTTTGGGGTTATGATTTAGAGACGGCTACATTCATGTTAAATAGGGCACCATCGAAATCCATTGAGACGGTGCCTTATGAACTATGGTTTGGCAAGAAACCAAAGTTGTCGTTTCTTAAAGTTTGGGGCTGCGATGCTTGTGTGAAAAAACTTCAACCTGATAAGCTCGAACCCAAATCAGAGAAATGTGTCTTCATAGGATACCCAAAGGAAACTGTTGGGTACACCTTCTATCACAAATCTGAAGGCAAAATGTTTGTTGCTAAATTTGGATCCTTTCTAGAGAAGGAGTTTCTCTCGAAAGAAGTGAGTGGGAGGAAAGTAGAACTTGATGAGGTAACTATACCTGCTGCCTTATTGGAAAGTAGTTCATCACAGAAATCGGTTCCTGTGACACCTACACCAATTAGTGAGGAAGTTAATGATAATGATCATGAAACTTCAGATCAAGTTGTTATCGAACCTCGTAGATCAACCAGAGTGAGATCCACAGCAGAGTGGTACGGTAATCCTGTTCTGGAGGTTGTGTTACTAGACCATGACGAACCTACGAACTATGAAGAAGCGATGGTGAGCCCAGATTCCGCAAAATGGCTTGAGGCCATGAAATCTGAGATGGGATCCATGTATGACAACAAAGTATGGACTTTGGTTGACTTGCCCGTTGATCGGCAAGCCATCGAGAATAAATGGATCTTCAAGAAGAAGACTGACGCTGATGGTAATGTTACTGTCTATAAATCTCGACTTGTTGCAAAAGGTTTTCGACAAGTTCAAGAGATTGACTATGATGAGACCTTCTCACCCGTAGTGATGCTTAAGTCTGTCCGAATCATGTTAGCAATTGCTGCATTTTATGATTATGAAATTTGGCAAATGGATGTCTAAACAGCTTTCCTGAATGGATTTCTGGAAGAAGAGTTGTATATGATGCAACCGGAAGGTTTTGCCGATCCAAAGGGAGCTAACAAAGTGTGCAAGCTCTAGCGATCCATTTATGGACTGGTGCAAGCCTCTCCGAGTTGGAGTAAACGTTTTAATAGTGTGATCAAAGCATATAGTTTTATACAGACTTTTGGAGAAGCCTGTATTTACAAGAAAGTGAGTGGGAGCTCTGTAGCATTTCTAATATTATATGTGGATGACATATTGTTGATTGGAAATGATATAGAATTTCTGGATAGCATAAAAGGATATTTGAATAAGAGTTTTTCAAGAAAGACCTCGGTGAAGCTGCTTATATATTGGGCATCAAGATCTATAGAGATAGATCGAGAACCTTGATTGGACTTTCACAAAGCACATACCTTGACAAAGTTTTGAAAAAGTTCAAAATGGATCAGGCAAAGAAAGGGTTCTTTCCTGTATTGCAAGGTGTGAAGTTGAGTAAGACTCAATGCCCGACCACTGCAAAAGATAGAGAGAAAATGAAAGATGATCCCTATGCTTCAGCCATAGGCTCTATCATGTATGCAATGTTGTGTACCAGACCTGATGTGTGCCTTGCTATTAGTTTAGCAGGGAGATACCAAAGTAATCCAGGAGTGGATCACTGGACAGCGGTCAAGAACATCCTGAAATACTTGAAAAGGACAAAGGATATGTTTCTCGTTTATGGAGGTGACAAAGAGCTCATCGTAAATGGTTATGTCGATGCAAGCTTTGACATTGATCCAAACGATTATAAATCGCAAACCGGATACGTGTTTTTATTAAACGGTGGAGTTGTTAGTTGGAGCATCATAGCGGGATCTACATGTGAAGCGGAGTACATAGCTGCTTCGGAAGCAGCAAATGAAGGAGTCTGGATGAAGGAGTTCATATCCGATCTAGGTGTCATACCTAGTGCATCGGGTCCAAAGAAAATCTTTTGTGACAATACTGGTGCAATTGCTTTAGCAAAGGAATCCAGATTTCACATGAGAACCAAGCACATCAAGAGACGCTTCAACTCCATCCGGGATCAAGTCCAGATGGGAGACATAGAGATTTGCAAGATACATACGGATCTGAATATTGCAGACCCGTTGACTAAGCCTCTTCTACGAGCAAAACATGATCAGCTCCAAGGCTCCATGGTGTTAGAATCATTACTGTGTAATCTAGATTGTTGACTCTAGTGCAAGTGGGAGACTGAAGGAAATATGCCCTAGAGGCAATAATATAGTTATTATTTATTTCCTTATATCATGATAAATGTTTATTATTCATGCTAGAATTGTATTAACCGGAAACATGATACATGTGTGAATACATAGACAAACAAAGTGTCACTAGTATGCCTCTACTAGACTAGCTCGTTAATCAAAGATGGTTATGTTTCCTAGCCATAGACATGAGTTGTCATTTGATTAACGGGATCACATCATTAGGAGAATGATGTGATTGACTTGACCCATTCCGTTAGCTTAGCACTTGATCGTTTAGTTTGTTGCTATTGCTTTCTTCGTGACTTATACATGTTCATGTGACTATGAGATTATGCAACTCCCGTTTACCGGAGGAACACTTTGTGTGCTACCAACCATCACAACGTAACTGGGTGATTATAAAGGTGCTCTACAGGTGTCTCCAAAGGTACTTGTTGGGTTGGCGTATTTCAAGATTAGGATTTGTCACTCCGATTGTCGGAGAGGTATCTTAGGGCCCACTCGGTAATACACATCACTTAAGCCTTGCAAGCATTGCAACTAATGAGTTAGTTGCGGGATCATGTATTACGGAACGAGTAAAGAGACTTGCCGGTAACGAGATTGAACTAGGTATTGAGATGCCGACGATCGAATCTCGGGCAAGTAACATATCGATGACAAAGGGAACAACGTATGTTGTTATGCGGTTTGACCGATAAAGATCTTTATAGAATATGTAGGAGCCAATATGAGCATCCAGGTTCCGCTATTGGTTATTGACTGGAGACATGTCTCGGTCATGTCTACATAGTTCTCGAACCCGTAGGGTCCGCACGCTTAAAGTTCGATGACGGTTATATTATGAGTTTATGTGTTTTGATGTATCGAAGGTAGTTCGGAGTCCCTGATGTGATCACGGACATGACGAGGAGTCTCGAAATGATCGAGACATGAAGGTTGATATATTGGACGACTATATTCGGACACCGGAATGGTTCCGGGGTTATCGGATATATACTGAAGTA
>NC_041382.1:421719837-421739007 GCF_002162155.2 Triticum dicoccoides
AACATGGAAAGGGGGGAGTCCTACTCCCGGTGGGAGTAGGACTCCTCATGGGGCGCGCCAAGGGTGGCCGGCCCCCTCCCCCTCCTCTACTCTTTATATACGGGGAGGGAGGCACCCCTAGAGACATAACAATTGATCCCTTGGATCTCTTAGCGGTGTGCGGTGCCCCCCTCCACCATAATCCACCTCGGTCATATCGTAGCGGTGCTTAGCCAAAGCCCTGTGTCGGTAGAACATCATCATCGTCACCACGCCATCGTGCTGACGGAACTCTCCCTCATAGCTCGGCTAGATCGGAGTTCGAGGGACGTCATCGAGTTGAACGTGTGCAAAACTCGGAGGTGTCATACGTTCGGTGCTTGATCGGTCGGATCATGAAGGCGTACGACTACATCAACCGCGTTGTGCTAACGCTTCCGCTTTCGCTCTACGAGGGGACGTGGACACACTCTTCCCTCTCGTTGCTATGCATCACCATGATCTTGCGTGTGCGTACGAATTTTTTTGAAATTACTACGTTCCCCAACAATACATGCCTACATTATATTGATGAATTGGAGCTAGTTCTGTGTCACCCTAGGTCATGACTACTACATGATGAATATTATCTAGCACAATTATCATTATTGATCCAATGCCTACGAACTTTTCGCACATTGATCTTTGCTAAGTTACTTTCGTTGCTACTGTTGTTACAATCACTACAAAACTGCTACTATTACCATCACTATCATACTACTTTGCTACTGAATACTTTGTTGCAGATATTAAGTCTTTCATGTGTGGTTGAATTGACAACTCAACTGCTAATACTTGCGAATATTCTTTGGCTCCCCTTGTGTCGAATCAATAAATTTGGGTTGAATACTCTACCCTCGAAAACTGTTGCGATTCCCTATACTTGTGGGTTATCAAGCTTCTGGCCCATTCATCAATGTGATGTCAAGAATGCATTCATTCATGGAGCTCTCAAGGAGATGGTGTACTACGCTCAAACTTCTAGTTTTGTTGATCCTCACCGTCCAGATCATGTGCACTTACTTCATAAGTCTCTATATGTCTTGAAATAAGCCTCCCACACATGGTTTAACTGATTTTGGTCATTCCTCCTTTCCCTTGGCTTTCTAGCCTCCAAGAGTGACTCCTCCCTCTTCATATTGCATCATGGTGACTCCATTGCATATCTTGTTTTCTATGTGGATGATATCATCCTCACTGCTAGCACCCCCCACACCCTCCAACGTGTCATCCATGCTCTCAAATGAGAGTTCTCCATGACAGATCTTGGTGAGCTTCATCACTTCCTTGGCATAAACGTCACACCCAACACCTCCGGTCTATCTTTGTGTCAACAACAGCATGCTCTGGAGGTCCTCAAATGGGCAAACATGCTTAATTGCAAACTTGTTTATACACCAGTTGACACCCACTCCAAGATTTCTGCCGGGGATGGGAACTTCTTAGACAACCCCACCTTGTATCACATCCTCACTGGAGCTCTTCAATATCTTACCCTCACTCGGCCCAACCTTGCCTATGCCATGCAACAAGTTTCCCTCTTCATGCATGCACCACGCGATTCCCATATGTAGCTCATCAAGCACATCCTCCAGTATTTGCATAGCACTTCTCACTATGGCTTCCAACTATACAAGTCCTCCTCTCATGAGCTTATGGCCTACACGGATGCGGATTGGGCCGGTTGTCCCGACACCCGCAAGTCCACATCTGATTTTTGTGTATTTCTTGGGAAAAATCTTTTGTCGTTGTCTTCCAAAAGGCAAGCTACAGTCTCACGGTCGAGTGCAGATGCGGAGTATAGGGGTGTTGCGAACTGTGTGGCCGAGTCTTTGTTGGCTTAGTCAACTATTGCATGAGCTTCGACGACCTCCTTCCCAAGCCAGCATTGTGTATTGTGGCAACATCAACGCTTCATACATTTCCTCCAACCCATTCTAGCATCAACGTACAAAGCACATTGAGGTTGACCTTCATTTTGTTTGTGATCGAGTAGCCTTCGGTGAGGCCCGTGTATTGCATGTATCGTCCAGCTCTCGGTTTGCAGACTTGTTCACCAAGGGGCTCCCTACACAGGTATTCCATTAGTTTCGAGGCAACCTCAATGCCCTTCTGAATGGCATTCCGGCTGAGGGGGGGATGTTCACATGTAATATAGCTTGTGTGCAACTTTGTACTCTTGTACACATTACTCCCTAGTTTATAGGATCGTGACGACTGCTCAAGCCTGCGTGTCGACTCCATCGAGCTACCTGTTGTACTCAACCTCATGGATATGACTATATGTTGTAATTGATCCATGTACAGATCAATACAGAGAATAGTTCAGCCTATCATCTTCCAACTCACTTTGCACCCGATCAATACATCGACAGTTGCATTGCCAAAACCTATTCTCCTACAGCCGGGCATGTCCGGGTCCAACGTAGCGGAGGTCCGGGCGCCCTCAAATTTCCCTACCTTTGGTTCCAATTTATTGGATTTCAAACATCAAGACCGGTTTGGAAAAATTTGTAGACACCGTATTAGATTGCAAAAATGTCTAGGTCGTCCAGTGTGAACATTTTTTTTAATGTTAGCAGGAGAACTGCTCAATTCATTGAATAGATAGATGGTTGGTCCAGTTTATGAGGGAAACTAGACCAAAAAACCATATAGACGACGCCAAACGGCATACAACGCATACATCCACGAGCCACGGGTCCCTCTAACCGAATCCACCTCCAAGACGATGCCCCCAAGAGAGAACGTGACGCCAGATAGCACCGCCATCGTCTGATCTAAACTAGATCAATGGTTTTCCCCGGAGCACGTCGGAAAAGACAAGCTAAGAGCAGCTACATTGATGCCTCCAACGAGGGAGCGATGCCTGAAGGCGCCACCATCGACGACTCCGGCTACAATCGGAGTACGACTTTTGCCGGCAGTCTCACCTACATAGTCCAAACTCAGGATCCGATTAGGCGAATGTAACACCCCGATAACTAAGCTACGGTAATCACACCCTAATGGTTCCATGTCATTGCAATTATTTTTTCTAAACCTCACTTTGTTCTAAACCGAATTCAAATTCAAATTAAAATAAATTTAAGTTATTATTTCTTCAAATGGTAAAACAAAAATGTTTACTATGTTGCGCAAATTTGCTAACTAATGTTAGTGAATAAACCAACATTATTTGACTTATTAAAATGCCATTAAAATATTTTAATCTGGACCAAACAGCCCCAAATTAAATATTTTCTATTTAAAAAAATTCAAATCAATTCAAATACGGTTCATACTTTTTATGGCAGTGCTAAATATGAAATATTATTTATTAAGACAAGTTATACTTTTTACAAAAATTAATTGGTCGCTCTACTTAATGCAGAACAGTGTACAAATTACAAAATAGAAAAATAACAGCGAAAAGTAAAAGAACTAGAGGCCTACTGCTACACTGGGCCCTAGTGGCCACAGTGCAGCCCAACCCATCTAGCCATCCTCTACCTCACGCTACAGGGGTAGAGGCAGGGCGTGGCGAGCATCCAAGCCGCCATGACCATGGATGGCCTCCACGTGCCCTCCCTTGGCCTATAAACACGCCCAACCGAAACCCTAGCATGTGCTCGTCCGATCCCCTCTCGATCCCCCTTCGCCCCTCTCCTCTTTGTCTCGAAATCGAGCTCGGGCTCGATGCGGTGACTGCGTTCGTCGTCGTCGTTACCGCGGCCACCGTCGTCACCCTCGCGCGGGAAGACGTCCAGGAGATCCGCAGCTGCCGTCTTCGTGTTCCACGTGCACCAAATCGAGCCGAGGCGGCCCGTACGTTCGCCATCGACCTCGTTTCCACCGCGTACGTCGTCGTCGTCCGCCGTTGATTGCCACCGCTTCGGTCCATCCCCGATCTTCCCGAGCACGCCTACAGCTCCGCGGTGAGCTTTTCCCCCAAATCCCCACTTTCACTACCTCGACCCGTCGCCGTTGAGGCCCGCCCTGTGCTCGACCGCCATGGCCGCCGAAGCTGTCCGTGCGCGCTGGCCCATCTCGGTCCGCGTAGGTGCCAGCACCCCGCGCCGCTCCGCGCCCGCACGCAAGCATCCGCGCACGCTCCGTGCCGCATCCACCTGCCTCTGGCTGCGCCTTGGGCGAGCGTGCCCATGCCCGCGGGCCTGCTGCTCGCGCTGCTGCCGTGTTCTGCTGCTCGTTACTTGTTCCTACTGTTGTTTGCTGCCGCCACCACCCATTGCTGTCGCTGCTGCCAGCTACTGCTGCTCCCATGTGCTGCTCGCTGGTGGTGCTCATTTGCTGCCCGGCCGGCCGCGCCGTGGCCATGGCATAGCACGGCTGTGTGCGTGTGTGTCATGTACTCATGTGTGTGTGGCCGGCCCTATCCAAATTGCTTAGTGCTAATTAGATTAGTTAGGTTTAGTTCAGCCTAACCTGTCCATGACAGGTAGTCTCATCGCACTAAAAATCCTTTTAGTTAAAAGGCCACTCAATAACATGTGTGGACCTTGTTAATTTAATCCCTAATTACTAATGTTCCTATTACATGTGGGCCACAAACCCTCTGTTGACCAGTTAAATTGATGGGGTTAAACCCAACCTATGGCCCCACTGCCATACACACCGTCTAGTAGAGCCCCTTGTGACAAAAGATTTTCTATTTAAATTTTCGAATTAAACAATTCTAGAATGTTGTTAAATCTTTTAAAAATTAATATAAAATAAACCGTAATTCAGATGAAAAAACTTTGTACATGAAAATTGCTCAGAACGACGAGACGAATCCGGATACGCAGCCCGTTCGTCCGCCACGCATCCCTAGCATAGCGAACACGCAACTTTTCTCCTCCGATTTATCTGTCCGAAAACACGAAACAACAGGAATATTTTCCCGGATGGTTCTCCCCTTCACCGGTACCACCTTATACCGCGTTAGGGCGCACCCAACATCACGCTTTGTCATGTCATGCATCACTATGCATCTGTTTGCTTAATATTTATAGTTTCTTCCCCCTCTTCTCTCGCTAGACACCGAGACCGACGCCGCTGCTACCCAGTACGACTACGGTGTTGACGACCCCTCTCTCTTGCCAGAGCAACCAGGCAAGCCCCCCTCCCCCTTGATCACCAGATATCGCCTACTCTTCTCTATACTGCTTGCATTAGAGTAGTGTAGCATGTTACTGTTTTTCGTTAATCCTATCCTGATGCATAGCTTGTCATTGTTGCTACAACTGTTGATACCTTACCTGCTATCCTACTGCTTAGTATAGGATGCTAGTGTTCCATCAGTGGCTCTACACTCTTGTCCGTCTGCCATGCTATACTACTGGATCGTGATCACTTCGGGAGGTGATCACAGGCATATATTATATACTTTACACTGTTACATTACCGGTGATAATGTTTGAAGATGGGGGCTGAAGGGGCAGGTGGCTCCATCCAGGTTGTGGTGGGCTTGAGTTCGCAACGGCCCCCGACTGTTACTTTGTGGCGGAGCGACAGGGCAGCTTGAGACCACCTAGGAGAGAGGTGGGCCTGACCGTGGTCGGCGTTCGTGGTTATTTCAAGATAACATGTTTAACGAGATCTTGGTATTTGATCTGAGTCTGGCCACTGGCCTATACACACTAACCATCTACGCGGGGACAGTTATGGGCACTCGACGTCGTGGTATCAGCCGAAGCCTTTGTGACGTCAGCGACTGAGCGGCGCGCGTCGGATTGGACTGGATGCCTGCTAGGCTAGGTCTGCTTCCGGCCGCCCTCGCAACGTGCAGGTGTGCAATGGGCGATGGGTCCAGACCCTTGCGCCATAGGATTTAGACCGGCGTGCTGACCTCTCTGTTGTGCCTAGGTAGGGCTGCGATGTGTTGATCTTCCGAGGCCGGGCATGACCCAAAAAAGTGTGTCCGGCCAAATGGGATCGAGCGTGTTGGGTTATGTGGTGCACCTCTTCAGGGAAGTTAATCTATTCGAATAGCCGTGATCTTCGGTAACAGGACGACTTGGAGTTGTACCTTGACCTTATGACAACTAGAACCGGATACTTAATAAAACACACCCTTTCAAGTGCCAGATACAACCGGTGATCGCTCTCTCACAAGGCGACGAGGGGAGGATCGTCGGTTAGGATTATGCTATGCGATGCTACTTGGTGAACTTACCATCTACTCTCTTCTTCTGCTGTAAGATGAAGGTGGCCAGAAGCGTAGTCTTCGATAGGACTAGCTATCCCCCTCTTATTCCGGCATTCTGCAGTTCAGTCCACATATGATACCCTTATTCCATTTGATACCAATGCACACATATGTAGTGTAGCTCCTTGCTTGCGAGTACTTTGGATGAGTACTCACGGTTGCTTTGCTCCCTCTTTTCCCCCTTTCTATACCCGATTGCTACGACCAGACGATGGAGTCCAGGAACCAGACGCCACTGTTGATGATGACTACTACTACTCGGGAGGTGCCTACTACTACGTGCAGCCCGTTGGCGACGACCAAGAGTAGTTTAGGAGGATCCCAGGCAGGAGGCATGCGCCTCTTTCGATCTGTATCCCAGTTTGTGCTAGCCTTCTTAAGGCAAACTTGTTTAACTTATGTCTGTACTCAGATATTGTTGCTTCAGCTGACTCGTATATGGTCGAGCTCTAGTATTCGAGCCCTCGAGGCCCCTGGCTTGTAATATGATGCTTGTATGACTTATTTTATTTATAGAGTTGTGTTATGATATCTTTCCGTGAGTCCTTGATCTTGATCGTACACGTTTGTGTGTATGATTAGTGTACGGTCGAATCGGGGGCGTCACAGCGAACTCCACCCCTCGACCCCATTTTGTCCGGCCCCATCCGTTTGGGGTAAAAGGGACAAACCAGGCGGCCCAGCGTGCGACGGCCCGGACCCATCTGGTCTGTTTTGTGTCCGGACCGACCCATTTCGAGCGCAAACATGCGCCGGTTTGGGTCGCGGCGGACAGCGAACGGACGCTTCGAACGTCCACGTCGGAGCCGCGTGGTAGGCCGCCACCTACCTCCCACCCGCCAACATCAATGCGCACGGGCGGATGGCCCCACCTGTCATCCGCCCAGCGAACGGTCGCTGTCCTTCTTAAATGGGAAGCCGTGGACCGGTCGTCGTCCACACTTCCCACTCCGGCCCTCTCTGCCCCCTCGAAACCCGACACTCTCGAAACCCTAGCCACTCCTCGTCCTCGACCTCGCCGGCCGGCCGCAGCCATTGGGCTTTGGAACTATGGCCGCAAGGGGAAGCACGACCGCGAGGCCGGCTCCTCCTTGGGACGCCACCGCAGCTCCGTCAAGGAGGAGCCCGCATCACCACCGCGCTCCTCCAATCGAGCCCCCGCTCCTGCCCCCTTCACCATCGCCCCTAGGGCCGTCGGCAAGCGCGACCAGTGGTACCTGGCCGTGGACGTGTGCTGGCGGTACTGGAAGACGAGGACGCCGGTCCCATGGAGCGACGTGCACCTCCCAACAATTGACACATCTCCGTGGACCGGGTCCCGATCCCGCCGGTGCCGACGAGCAGCCGTGCGCGGCGCGATGAGATCAAGCGCCGCCGTCGCCTCCTCCCCGACGACATCTACTACGACGAGAGGTATGCCCCCGACTCCGTGTTGTGGTACACGTGGCTCCAGGACAAGCACGACATGCAACGCGCATCCTAGTTCGCCGGCACGGTGTTGAGGCCGCGTCGGCTACGTCGGGAGGTGCACGGGCGTACGCGAGTGCGCGGCCTCACGCCCACGCCGTCGCCTTCCCCGTCTCCGTCACCACCTCCACCTCCTCGCATGACAGCGGAGAAGGAGGCCCGTCTCATGGCGCGTGTCATGGAGGACTCCATGCGCACGCACGACGAGCGCCAATGGGAGGGCCTCAAGGAGATGACGGCCCTCTCCGCGGCCGGCGACGTCGCCATCCCTGAGCTGGAGATGGTGCCGAAGGAGGTGATGGAAGAGCCGTTGATGGCCGCCTTCCACCTGGGCCTGATGGGCCAGGGGTGGACCTGGTCGTGCATGGCGGGACAGATGGCCGACGCCGTGGGGGCATTAACTGATGCCCAACGCCGCTGCGGTCGCCGGAGCGGGACGCCTCGCCTTGGGAGGAGGTGGTGCAGGCATCGGCCACCTTCCAGCCCGCCGCCCCCTAGTGCCATTCATCTCCACATCCAGCCTAGCACCTCCCCGACACGCAAGCACAGTGCCACGCCTCGCCCTGTACGGCTCAAATCTGCAGCACGGGTCCTCCACTGCAGGCTCAGAGCGACTCAGATCGGTCCTGCAGCCTGCAGATCTACCGCCTCCGACAAGCCGGAGCCTCCGCACGCATGCCGAACTGCACACAGCCCTCCCTGTGGAAACTGGCGGCCGACACTCCACTTCCACGAGCACTTGCCATGGCAGACTGCCCCGACGTCACCGTCCAGCCGCCCCAGCAGATCCGCATACGAGCACATCCGCATCGCCAAGCGGCTGACTCGCGCCGAGCACAAGCACGCCCCGACGCCGCCTCCACAGATGCGTGGCCCAGGGCCCGCCAGAAACCCAGATCGGACCCGGCCCCTGCAACCCTCGCACCGCCGCGGCGCGCTGGACCATCTCGCGCTGCACAAGGGCCTCACCGCACCTCCTCGCGTCCCCGCGTGGCCGCGTCGCACCTCCTCACGGCCATGGGCCCACCGCGCCGCGCGGTCTCACGCCACTGCACACGATGCACTGGCGCAGAACTCCTCGAGCCAGGAACTTGCGCCCCACCGCCGCCTTCCTTGGGGCCGGCCCAGGCTTCGTCAGAGGCATCCTCTCGCGGCGGCAAGACGGGCAGGGGGAGGGGAAAGAAGGTGGCGGCTCCTCTCGATAGCCGGTGTGAACATTTAGAAGCGACTTGGTAAAGCTCGCGTCGGAGTTGCCCGTAGAGTAAAGGTGAAAAAGGCGACTGAAGGCTGATGCGGAGGGAGGAGAGGTAGTGTAGCGTGAGCTCGTGTGTGCTAGCATGATGCATGCAGCACAGACTGCCACCGCTGCTGCTAGAGAAAAGAAAAGGAAAAGGGCGTGAGCAGGAAATGCCCCGCGATTCGCGCGGGACTTCTGCGCGAGCTGCAGTCTCCAGTCGCATCGTTGCTGGCCGTACCGGCCCCACACGTAGGTGGGCCAACTTGCGTACTGTTTCTCAGATGCACACTCGCGCTCCCCGGCCTAAACCAATGGATGCACACTTGCGCTCCGATCCTTCATTGTGCACTTCACTCTACATTTTCCTCCAAATTGCAATATTCTATTGGTCAGCAAGGAGCAGTGGTGGTAAGTGTGGAAGGAGCGGAATTCGTGGATTTTTTACCACAAGAACTCGACGGAAAAATAGGTGCTGGATCAAATCAAGAATAATCTCATTAATTGGACGTTGGCCGGCAAACATAAGGTGGCTTTAATGATTCACAGACCTAGGAAATCAGATTAATATTTGTGCTGTTGGTAGGCTAGTAATGAGGTTCAGATTGTAATTAGGTGGCTGGATACTAGCTTTGTATCCTGGGTAACTTGCTAGTTGCTATACCACTATAAAACTCTTCTCTAATTTTAATGAAATGCTGCATCATACAGTCTTTTTGTCAAAAAAAAAGCAAGGAGCAAGACCTGCCTTTCCTTGGCTGTAATTTTGTTTCACCGAAACTACTAGCGTTCACGACCGAATTTGAATTATTTGACGGTGAGAAATGCAATACTATTGTTTTGCCTCTGTGCAACTTATCCCCCCACTCCCGTGGCACAAGAAAAAAAACATTCAAGGCAAGCCAACAATGAAGATCAGAACATATTTTCAATTAAAAAGGTTGTATAGCCTTATCCTCTATAACACTAATCTCTCTAATTTTAAAGACCACACATTTAATTGGGGCGATGATAGGCGCCGATGCATTGGCCCAATCATCCCGCCGATCGGCTGCTAGCCACCTGATCTAGAAAACGAGAACCGTCAGATCTCAGCGTTGTCTTCCTCCGTTCTTTGTCTTTCTTCTTACTCCTGCACGCATAGGGAACAGAAAAAAACAAAAAGGGGATCCACACGCTCCCCACATGCACGCCACGACTCCCTCCTCGTCGTCGTTGTGGTCGTGCCCAACGAGCTCTGGCGAGGTCCCACCCCACTGTTGGGTTTCGTAGTAATTTCAAAATTTTCCTACGCACACGCAAGATCATGGTGATGCATAGCAACGAGAGGGGGAGAGTGTGATCTACGTACCCTTGTAGATCGACAACGGAAGCGTTTGGTTGATGTAGTCGTACGTCTCCACGGCCCGACCGATCAAGCACCGAAACTACGGCACCTCCGAGTTCTAGCACACGTTCAGCTCGATGACGATCCCCGGACTCCGATCCAGCAAAGTGTCGGGGAAGAGTTCTGTCAGCACGACGGCGTGGTGACGATCTTGATGTACTACTGTCGCAGGGCTTCGCCTAAGCACCGCTACAATATTATCGAGGACTATGGTGGAAGGGGGCACCGCACACGGCTAAGAATATGATCACGTGGATCAACTTGTGTCTCTAGGGGGTGCCCCTGCCTCCGTATATAAAGGTTCAAGGGAGGGGGGCCGGCCGGCCAGGAGAGGCGCGCCAGGAGGAGTCCTACTCCTTCAGGGAGTAGGACTCCCCCCCTTTCCTAGTTGGAATAGGATTCGTGGAGGGGGGAAAGAGGAGAGAGAGAGAGGAGGAAGGGGGGCCGGCCCCCTCTCCTTGTCCAATTCGGACCAAGGGGGGAGGGGCGCGCGGCCCAGCCCTGGCTGCCTCTTCTCTTCTTCCACTAAGGCCCAAACATAGGCTTCCGATATCACCCGGGGGGGGTTCCGGTAACCTCCCGGTACTCCGGTAAAATCCCGATTTCACCCGGAACACTTCCGATATCCAAACATAGGCTTCCAATATATCAATCTTTATGTCTCGATCATTTTGAGACTCCTCGTCATGTCCGTGATCACATCTGGGACTCCGAACAACCTTCGGTACATCAAAATGCATAAACTCATAATATAACTGTCATCGTAACCTTAAGCGTGCGGACCCTACGGGTTCGAGAACAATGTAGACATGACCGAGACACGTCTCCGGTCAATAACCAATAGCGGAACATGGATGCTCATATTGGCTCCTACATATTCTACGAAGATCTTTTATCGGTCAGACCGCATAACAACATACGTTGTTCCCTTTGTCATCGGTATGTTACTTGCCCGAGATTCGATCGTCGGTATCCCATACCTAGTTCAATCTCGTTACCAGCAAGTCTCGTTACTCGTTCTGTAATACATCATCCCGCAACTAACTCATTAGTTGCAATGCTTGCAAGGCCTAAGTGATGTGGATTACCGAGAGGGCCCAGAGATACCTCTCCAACAATTGGAGTGACAAATCCTAATCTCGAAATACGCCAACCCAACATGTACCTTTGGAGACACCTGTAGAGCTCCTTTATAATCACACAGTTACGTTGTGACGTTTGGTAGCACACAAAGTGTTCCTCTGGCAAAAGGGAGTTGCATAATCTCATAGTCATAGGAACATGTATAAGTCATGAAGAAAGCAATAGCAACATACTAAACGATCGGGTGCTAAGCTAATGGAATGGGTCATCTCAATCAGATCATTCAACTAATGATGTGATCCTGTTAATCAAATGACAACTCTTTGTTCATGGTTAGGAAACATAACCATCTTTGATTAACAAGCTAGTCTAGTAGAGGCATACTAGTGACACTCTGTTTGTTTATGTATTCACACATGTATCATGTTTCCGGTTTAATACAATTCTAGCATGAATAATAAACTTTTATCATGATATATAAGGAAATAAATAATAACTTTGTTATTGCCTCTAGGGTATATTTCCTTTCAGTCTCCCACTTGCACTAGAGTCAATAATCTAGATTACACAGTAATGATTCTAACACCCATGGAGCCTTGGTGCTGATCATGTTTTGCTCGTGGAAGAGGCTTAGTCAACGGGTCTGCAACATTCAGATCCATATGTATCTTGCAAATCTCTATGTCTCCCACCTGGACTAGATCCCGGATGGAATTGAAGCGTCTCTTGATGTGCTTGGTTCTCTTGTGAAATCTGGATTCCTTCGCCAAGGCAATTGCACCAGTATTGTCACAAAAGATTTTCATTGGACCCGATGCACTAGGTATGACACCTATATCGGATATGAACTCCTTCATCCAGACTCCTTCATTCGCTGCTTCCGAAGCAGCTATGTATTCCGCTTCACACGTAGATCCCGCGATGACGCTCTGTTTAGAACTGCACCAACAGACAGCTCCACCGTTTAATGTAAACACGTATCCGGTTTGCGATTTAGAATCGTACGGATCAGTGTTAAAGCTTGCATCAACGTAACCGTTTACGATGAGCTCTTTGTCACCTCCATATACGAGAAACATATCCTTAGTCCTTTTCAGGTACTTCAGGATGTTCTTGACCGCTGTCCAGTGATCCACTCCTGGATTACTTTGGTACCTCCCTGCTAGACTTATAGCAAGGCACACATGATAGAGCCTATGGCTGAAGCATAGGGAACATCTTCCATCTTCTCTCTATCTTCTGCAGTGGTCGGGCATTGAGTCCGACTCAACTTCACACCTTGTAACACAGGCAAGAACCCTTTCTTTGCTTGATCCATTTTGAACTTCTTCAAAATCTTGTCAAGGTATGTGCTTTGTGAAAGTCCAATTAAACGTCTTAATCTATCTCTATAGATCTTTATGCCTAATATGTAAGCAGCTTCACCGAGGTCTTTCATTGAAAAACTCTTATTCAAGTATCCCTTTATGCTATCCAAAAATTCTATATCATTTCCGATCAGTAATATGTCATCCACATATAATATCAGAAATGCTACAGAGCTCCCAGTCACTTTCTTGTAAATACAGGCTTCTCCAAAAGTCTGTATAAAACCAAATGCTTTGATCACACTATCAAAGCGTTTATTCCAACTCCGAGAGGCTTGCACCAGTCCATAAATGGATCGCTGGAGCTTGCACACTTTGTTAGCTCCCTTTGGATCGACAAAACCTTCCAGTTGCATCATATACAACTCTTCTTCCAGAAATCCATTCAGGAATGCAGTTTTGACATCCATCTGCCAAATTTCATAATCATAAAATGCGGCAATTGCTAACATGATTCAGACAGACTTAAGCATCGCTAGGGTGAGAAGGTCTCATCGTAGTCAATCCCTTGAACTTGTCGAAACCCTTTTGCGACAAGTCGAGCTTTGTAGACAGTAATATTACCGTTGGCGTCAGTCTTCTTCTTGAAAATCCATTTATTCTCAATTGCTTGCCGATCATTGGGCAAGTCAACCAAAGTCCACACTTTGTTCTCATACATGGATCCCATCTCAGATTTCATGGCTTCAAGCCATTTTGCGGAATCTGGGCTCACCATCGCTTCTTCATAGTTCATAGGTTCATCATGATCTAGTAGCATAACTTCCAGAACAGGATTACCGTACCACTCTGGTGCGGATCTTACTCTGGTTGATCTACAAGGTTCAGTAGTATCTTGTTCTGAAGTTTCATGATCATTATCATTAGCTTCCTCACTAATTGGTGTAGGTGTCACAGAAACAGTTTTCTGTGATGCACTACTTTCCAATAAGGGAGCAGGTACAGTTACCTCGTCAAGTTCTACTTTCCTCCCACTCACTTCTTTCGAGAGAAACTCCTTCTCTAGAAAGTTTCCGAACTTAGCAACAAAAGTCTTGCCTTCGGATCTGTGATAGAAGGTGTATCCAATAGTCTCCTTTGGATATCCTATAAAGACACATTTCTCCGATTTGGGTTCGAGCTTATCAGGTTGAAGCTTTTTCACATAAGCATCGCAGCCCCAAACTTTCAGAAACGACAACTTTGGTTTCTTGCCAAACCATAGTTCATAAGGCGTCGTCTCAACGGATTTTGATGGTGCCCTATTTAACGTGAATGCGGCCGTCTCCAAAGCATAACCCCAAAACGATAGCGGTAAATCAGTAAGAGACATCATAGATCGCACCATATCTAGTAAAGTACGATTACGATGTTCGGACACACCATTACGCTGTGGTGTTCCGGGTGGCGTGAGTTGCGAAACTATTCCGCATTGTTTCAAATGTACACCAAACTCATAACTCAAATATTCTCCTCCACGATCAGATCGTAGAAACTTTATTTTCTTGTTACGATGATTTTCAACTTCACTCTGAAATTCTTTGAACTTTTCAAATGTCTCAGACTTATGTTTCATTAAGTAGATATACCCATATCTGCTTAAGTCATCTGTGAAGGTGAGAAAATAACGATATCCGCCACGAGCCTCAATATTCATCGGACCACATACATCTGTATGTATGATTTCCAACAAATCTATTGCTCTCTCCATAGTACCGGAGAACGGCATTTTAGTCATCTTGCCCATGAGGCACGGTTCGCAAGTACCAAGTGATTCATAATCAAGTGGTTCCAAAAGTCCATCAGTATGGAGTTTCTTCATGCGCTTTACACCAATATGACCTAAACGGCAGTGCCACAAATAAGTTGCACTATCATTATCAACTCTGCATCTTTTGGCTTCAACATTATGAATATGTGTGTTACTACTATCGAGGTTCAATAAGAATAGACCACTCTTCAAGGGTGCATGACCATAAAAGATATTACTCATATAAATAGAACAACCATTATTCTCTGATTTAAATGAATAACCGTCTCGCATCAAACAAGATCCAGATATAATGTTGATGCTTAACGCTGGCACCAAATAACAATTATTTAGGTCTAATATTAATCCCGAAGGTAGATGTAGAGGTAGCGTGCCGACTGCGATCACATCGACTTTGGAACTGTTTCCCACGCGCATTGTCACCTCGTCCTTAGCCAATCTTCGCTTAATCCGTAGTCCCTGTTTCGAGTTGCAAATATTAGCAACAGAACCAGTATCAAATACCCAGGTGCTACTGCGAGCATTAGTAAGGTACACATCAATAACATGTATATCACATATACCTTTGTTCACCTTGCCATCCTTCTTATCCGCCAAATACTTGGGGCAGTTCCGCTTCCAGTGACCAGTCTGCTTGCAGTAGAAACACTCAGTTTCAGGCTTAGGTCCAGACTTGGGTTTCTTCTCTTGAGCAGCAACTTGCTTGCTGTTCTTCTTGAAGTTCCCCTTCTTCTTCCCTTTGCCCTTTTTCTTGAAACTAATGGTCTTGTTGACCATCAACACTTGATGCTCCTTTTTGATTTCTACCTCCGCAGCTTTCAGCATTGCGAAGAGCTCGGGAATAGTCTTATTCATCCCTTGCATATTATAGTTCATCACGAAGCTCTTGTAGCTTGGTGGCAGTGATTGGAGAATTCTGTCAATGACGCAATCATCTGGAAGATTAACTCCCATTTGAATCAAGTGATTATTATACCCAGACATTTTGAGTATATGCTCACCGACAGAACTATTCTCCTCCATCTTGCAGCTATAGAACTTATTGGAGACTTCATATCTCTCAATTCGGGCATTTGCTTGAAATATTAACTTCAATTCCTGGAACATCTCATATGCTCCATGACGTTCAAAACGTCGTTGAAGTCCCGGTTCTAAGCCGTAAAGCATGGCACACTGAACTATCGAGTAGTCATCAGCTTTGCTCTGCCAGACATTCACAACATCTGGTGTTGCTCTAGCAGCAGGCCTGGCACCCAGCGGTGCTTCCAGGACGTAATTCTTCTGTGCAGCAATGAGGGTAATCCTCAAGTTACGGACCCAGTCCGTGTAATTGCTACCATCATCTTTCAACTTTGCTTTCTCAAGGAACGCATTAAAATTCAACGGAACAACCGCACGGGCCATTTATCTACAATCATACATAAACAAGCAAGATACTATCAGGTACTAAGTTCATGATAAATTTAGGTTCAGTTAATCATATTACTTAAAGAACTCCCACTTAGATAGACATCCCTCTAATCATCTAAGTAATTACGTGATCCAAATCAACTAAACCATGTCCGATCATCACGTGACATGGAGTAGTTTCATTGGTGAACATCACTATGTTGATCATATCTACTATATGATTCACGCTCGACCTTTCGGTCTCTGTGTTCCGAGGCCATATATGTATATGCTTGGCTCGTCAAGTATAACCTGAGTATTCTGCGTGTGCAACTGTTTTGCACCCGTTGTATTTGAACGTAGAGCCTATCACACCCGATCATCACGTGTTGTCTCAGCACGAAGAACTTTCGCAACGGTGCATACTCAGGGAGAACAATTCTTGATAATTTAGTGAGAGATCATCTTATAATGCTACCGTCAATCAAAGCAAGATAAGATGCATAAAAGATAAACATCACATGCAATCAATATAAGTGATATGATATGGCCATCATCATCTTGTGCTTGTGATCTCCATCTCCGAAGCACCGTCATGCTCACCATCATCACCGGCGCGACACCTTGATCTCCATCGTAGCATCGTTGTCGTCTCGCCAATCTTATGCTTCCACGACTATCGCTACCGCTTAGTGATAAAGTAAAGCATTACAGCGCGATTGCATTGCATACAATAAAGCGACAACCATATGGCTCCTGCCAGTTGCCGATAACTCGGTTACAAAACATGATCATCTCATACAATAAAATTTAGCATCATGTCTTGACCATATCACATCACAACATGCCCTGCAAAAACAAGTTAGACGTCCTCTACTTTGTTTGTTGCAAGTTTTACGTGGCTGCTACGGGCTTAAGCAAGAACCAATCTTACCTACGCATAAAAACCACAACGATAGTTTGTCAAGTTGGTACTGTTTTAACCTTCGCAAGGACCGGGCGTAGCCACACTCGGTTCAACTAAAGTTGGAGAAACTGTCACCCGTAAGCCACCTATGTGCAAAGCACGTCGGGAGAACCCTGTTGAGTCAAGTGATTATGATACCCAAACATTTTGAGTATATGTTCACTGACAGAACTATTCTCCTCCATTTTACAGCTATAGAACTTATTGGAGACTTCATATATCTCAATCCGGGCATTTGCTTGAAATATTAACTTCAATTCCTGGAACATCTCATATGCTCCATGATGTTCAAAACGTCGTTGAAGTCCCGGTTCTAAGCCGTAAAGCATGGCACACTGAACTATCGAGTAGTTATCAGCTTTACTCTGCCAAACGTTCTTAACGTTATCAGCAGCATCTGCAACAGGCCTGGCACCCAGTGGTGCTTCCAGGACGTAATTCTTCTGTGCAGCAATGAGGATAATCCTTAAGTTACGGACCCAGTCCGTATAATTGCTACCATCATCTTTCAATTTTGCTTTCTCAAGGAACGCATTAAAATTCAATGGAACAACAGCACGAGCCATCTATCTACGATCAACATAGACAACCAAAAAACTATCAGGTACTAAGTTCATGATAAATTTAAGTTCAATTAATCATATTACTTAAGAACTCCCACTTAGATAGACATGTCTCTAATCCTCTAAGTGATCACGTGATCCAAGTCAACCAAACCATGTCCGATCATCACGTGAGATGGAGTAGTTCCAATGGTGAACATCACTATGTTGATCATATCTACTATATGATTCACGCTCGACCTTTCGGTCTCAGTGTTCCGAGGCCATATCTGCATATGCTAGGCTCGTCAAGTTTAACCTGAGTATTCCGCGTGTGCAACTGTTTTGTACCCGTTGTATTTGAACGTGGAGCCTATCACACCCGATCATCATGTGGTGTCTCAGCAGGAAGAACTTTCGCAATGGTGCATACTCAGGGAGAACACTTATACCTTGATAATTTAGTGAGAGATCATCTTATAATGCTACCGTCAATCAAAGCAAGATAAGATGCATAAAAGATAAACATCAAATGCAATCAATATAAGTGATATGATATGGCCATCATCATCTTGTGCTTGTGATCTTCATCTCCGAAGCACCGTCATGATCACCATTGTCACCGGCGCGACACTTTGATCTCCACCATAGCATCGTTGTCGTCTCGCCAACTTATGCTTCTACGACTATCGCTACCACTTAGTGATAAAGTAAAGCATTACAGGGCGATTGCATTGCATACAATAAAGCGACAACCATATGGCTCCTGCCAGTTGCCGATAACTCAGTTACAAAACATGATCATCTCATACAATAAAATTTAGCATCATGTCTTGACCATATCACATCACAACATGCCCTGCAAAAACAAGTTAGACGTCCTCTACTTTGTTGTTGCATGTTTTACGTGGCTGCTACGGGCTTAAGCAAGAACCAATATTACCTACGCATCAAAACCACAACGATAGTTTGTCAAGTTGGTGCTGTTTTAACCTTTGCAAGGACCGAGCGTAGCCACACTCGGTTCAACTAAAGTTGGAGAAACTGTCACCCGCAAGCCACCTATGTGCAAAGCACATCGGGAGAACCGGTCTCGCGTAAGCGTACGCGTAATGTCGGTCTAGGCCGCTTCGTCCAACAATACCGCCGAACCAAAGTATGACATGCTGGTAAGCAGTATGACTTATATCGCCCACAACTCACTTGTGTTCTACTCGTGCATATAACATCAACATATAAAACCTAGGCTCGGATGCCACTGTTGGGTTTCTTAGTAATTTCAAAATTTTCCTACGCACACGCAAGATCATGGTGATGCATAGCAACGAGAGGGGGAGAGTGTGATCTACGTACCCTTGTAGATCGACAACGGAAGTGTTTGGTTGATGTAGTCGTACGTCTCCACGGCCCGACCGATCAAGCACCGAAGCTACGGCACCTCCGAGTTCTAGCACACGTTCAGCTCGATGACGATCCCCGGACTCCGATCCAGCAAAGTGTCGGGGAAGAGTTCTGTCAGCACGACGGCGTGGTGACGATCTTGATGTACTACTGTCACAGGGCTTCGCCTAAGCACCGCTACAATATTATCGAGGACTATGGTGGAAGGGGGCACCGCACACGGCTAAGAATATGATCACGTGGATCAACTTGTGTCTCTAGGGGGTGCCCCTGCCTCCGTATATAAAGGTTCAAGGGAGGGGGGCCGGCCGGCCAGGAGAGGCGCGCCAGGAGGAGTCCTACTCCTTCTGGGAGTAGGACTCCCCCCCTTTCCTA
>NC_041382.1:421739271-421742908 GCF_002162155.2 Triticum dicoccoides
CCTTGTCCAATTCGGACCAAGGGGGGGAGGGGCGCGCGGCCCAGCCCTGGCTGCCTCTTCTCTTCTTCCACTAAGGCCCACTAAGGCCCATATACCTCCGGGGGGGGGGGTTCCGGTAACCTCCCGGTACTCCGGTAAAATCCCGATTTCACCCGGAACACTTCCGATATCCAAACATAGGCTTCCAATATATCAATCTTTATGTATCGATCATTTCGAGACTCCTCGTCATGTCCGTGATCACATCCGGGACTCCGAACAACCTTCGGTACATCAAAATGCATAAACTCATAATATAACTGTCATCGTAACCTTAAGCGTGCGGACCCTACGGGTTCGAGAACAATGTAGACATGACCGAGACACGTCTCCGGTCAATAACCAATAGCGGAACCTGGATGCTCATATTGGCTCCTACATATTCTACGAAGATCTTTTATCGGTCAGACCGCATAACAACATACGTTGTTCCCTTTGTCATCGGTATGTTACTTGCCCGAGATTCGATCGTCGGTATCCTATACCTAGTTCAATCTCGTTACCGGCAAGTCTCGTTACTCGTTCTGTAATACATCATCCCACAACTAACTCATTAGTTGCAATGCTTGCAAGGCTTAAGTGATGTGCATTACCGAGAGGGCCCAGAGATACCTCTCCGACAATCGGAGTGACAAATCCTAATCTCGAAATTCGCCAACCCCACATGTACCTTTGGAGACACCTGTAGAGCTCCTTTATAATCACCCAGTTATGTTGTGACGTTTGGTAGCACACAAAGTGTTCCTCTGGCAAACGGGAGTTGCATAATTTCATAGTCATAGGAACATGTATAAGTCATGAAGAAAGCAATAGCAACATACTAAATGATTGGGTGCTAAGCTAATGGAATGGGTCATCTCAATCAGATCATTCAACTAATGATGTGATCCTGTTAATCAAATGACAACTCTTTCTCCATGGTTAGGAAACATAACCATCTTTGATTAACAAGCTAGTCTAGTAGAGGCATACTAGTGACACTCTGTTTGTCTATGTATTCACACATGTATCATGTTTCCGGTTTAATACAATTCTAGCATGAATAATAAACTTTTATCATGATATATAAGGAAATAAATAATAACTTTATTATTGCCTCTAGGGCATATTTCCTTCACCCACTGCCACCATTGATTTCAGGCGCAATTCACAATGGATGCAGCCCTAAAAACGGTCAAATCCGGTGCGGACGCCCTGATTGCTACATCCCCAGCGTAACCCCAGCCTCCGGCTTGTTGCGGTCGTCGGCTTGCACCGTCATGCTCAGCAAAAAAATCTAAAAAATCATCAAATGCTCAGTGGTCTGTTGAAGCAAATCATTATAAGGTTCCGGCAAAAACAGACATTGTTTTCAGCAAAATCAAGCTCAACATGGATAACTTCAGTGATTGATTCCTAGCAAACCAAAATGCTAGTTCTAGCAAAAATAAATGATGGTTCCAGCAAATAACTCAGTAGGGAGACTCCCATCGGTTTCGATTATAGCACAAAAGAAGGATTGTACCAAAAAGAAAAGCTAGTTCCAGCAAAAACACGCGCTGGCGGCGAGGGCGCGTCTGGTTCCAGCAAATCGCATAGCCGATGGCAGCAAAAACTGATGTCGGTTCCAGCAAATGGATGACCGGTTACAACAAAGAAGGTCGTTCACAGCCCGCTGTCTGTCTCCCGGTGTGAAGACCTTTCGGTGGTTGAAGCAGCTGGGGGCACCGGTTCCAGCTCTGGGATGTCGGGTTGCAACAAAAAGGCCATTGCTGTCATGGGTTTCCAGCACTTGTCGTCATCGTCACCAGCGCTAGCGGGTACTGATTGTGGCACTTGTCACCATCGACAGAAAACGGATGCAGAGATGGTGGATGGTGGCGCTCCCATGGTCGGAGACCCGCGACGGCTGCTGTTGCGCGGCGTCGTCTGTCGACCACTGCCGCACCCTATGGATGAAGAAGCAGAGAGCGAGCATAGGTAGCGAAGTGCGCGGTCAGGATATGATTGAGGATGGATGGGCGAGGGAGATGGAATGTGTGGTGAGGAAAACAAAGGAGATGGATAAGGCAATGCTCGCTTGTTGTGAAACGGTGCGTGGGGCCCATAGGCAGTGCATGTGTGGGAGCCGACAGGCACAAGCTTGAGCCGGTCCACCGACTTGAAGCGTTTTCCATTTAATCGACGTCTTTAATTAGAATTGGATCGTCTGATTTTGATCAGGTCAACAATTTCTCAAAACCCTCTCATTCAATTTTTTTATACTATACACTATGCTTCCTAATTTTTAAGGCCTCACAATTAATCGAGGTATTTAATTTAGAATTGGACCAACCGATTTTGATCGGGTCAACACTTTCTCAAGCTATTCCATTCAATTCTTTTAATTCACTGTGTTCGTTAAGTTCGAAGCTCTTTCATTCAATTGAGCTATTCAATTTTGGATTTGGTTTATGATTTTGGTTGGGCCAATGACTTTTTAAATCAATCAGTAGCAATTGGTCTGTAAAAACATATTAATCCCGCGCACCCTCCCACCATTGGCGAAAAAGAAGGGCCGCCATGTGATATTGTAGCATCAATATAGTAGTACATGCAACCACTGACACACAATTTCTCCACAAGAATATACGTTGCTTAGCGGATAACACATAATCACACCACGAAAGACCCTCTAAATAACCACATTATAATTAAAAATAAAACACACTTTATCATCTCCCCTCTTATCAAACTAAATATTCCATCGGTCAAAACATAAGGGGTATTAGTTTTATAGAAAGTCAAATTTCTTTAGCTTTGACCAGGTTCAGAGCAAAAATATCGACATTCATAATATTAAACAAAAAAATATGGAAATTCAATTTATGTTGAATATAAAAATACCGTATCGATACTGACTTGATGTATTGCTCTCTTGTAAATATTTTTAATTAATGAAAATATAAAAATACTGACTTGATATTATGGATTTTGGTATATTTCTCTACAAATTGGATCAAACTTAAAAGGTTTGATTTTTTAAAAAAGTAATGCATCTTATATTTTGAAACGGAGTGATTAGTTTTTTCTTTTTTGAGAAACCCAACAACATCAATAACATAGCAAAGCGCGTCTAACCCTTCTAGTCTCAAATTAATTGTCAGCCTTGCTATTTGACAATCCATCCAAGCCCAAACCCTGAACTAGTTTAATACTATGTGTGTATTAATCCATCTCTAGCCATCGGCACAGCTTAAAAAATCCGAGCAACCAACTACCTCGAACTTTGTTAAGCGAAAGAACGACCAGTAATGGATCGGTTCTGCTACGTCGCAGTCTGCTAAGCATGCATGCACTACGATGCTTTGTCCTGCAACATGTTATGCCATCATTTGCAAACTGTTCAAAAGAATTGCGTAAGGGCATATGCAAAGTGGATCTCAAACCGCCCGCATTAGTCCGGACCTGAACGTTTTTCGCCATCTAACACGGGACTGTAGCAATGTGCGAACGTCCGAACACACTTTTTCGGTAAACTCGAAGCAAACCGGGACGGAAGGTGTGGAGGTGTTGCAGGGGTCCGAATATAAGCCACGTAAGACTTTTACACCCCAGGCCACTCAAATCTCCCACTCGG
>NC_041382.1:421743217-421803638 GCF_002162155.2 Triticum dicoccoides
ATTTGCGTTTGTGGCCTCCGATGATGATGATGCGGCCGTACTACCTCTTCGGCCGCCACCCAGGCATTGCGGGACATCCGCAACCATCACCAACGCGCCCGCTCCCCTTGTACTATGGTGTCATCCACTTAGGATCCCTCCCCAGCCAGGTACCTCCGCCCCAGTTGTCGACGACGTCCATGACGATCACCACACCCGACAGGTGTTCGGCCAAATGTCATTGAGCTTTTTTCGAACTTCATGTCTTTTTTAGAGTACGAAGGAGGACGGAGTACTCGAGCATGGACGATGAGTTCTCGTGTGATGCGTGGTTGGCTGTATCGTGGATTTCGTAGGCAGGAGCAGAAGGGGGCTCTTCTGGCAGTGCATGCATAATTCATTTCACGCGCGAAAGCACACCGCATCCTGCGACATGCACATCATCCATGAACACAATGTCAAAGTCGTTATTATATCGATGGTACAACATCCGGACCACCGTCACCAAGTTTTGTGGCGTGGTTGATTGGCTGGAGGCAAGGTGGCCATTTGCGTGCGGTAGCCGTGGAGATCGTAAGTTTTGCTTCTTGCTCAACTTGTTGATTGAATATTTCATTCACTCAATGTTGCTCTACACATTATACAGCCCGTAAGCGTTGTTGTGAATTACCACAGGATAGAGGGATGACTATTTACGCACATAAACTATTGGATGAAACTGAAGGAGCGGTATGTGTGGGATGACATGATCATCCATTCATGAAAACTTTTGAACATATGATTAATCTTGTTGAATTTCAACTTATTGAATTTAACTAATTTAAATCTAATAATCATTAAGGAAAATAACCAGTAGGATGGAAAAAACTAGACATGGAACAATCAATAGAAACTAAATTACATTAAATTTGTATGCTGCCAGCCATAGATCGAAAATTACACCGAAGCAATAGTAAAAGAAATATATGCCTGCAAACGTCTTCGCCATACCAAGCTTAAAAAACCGTAATAGTTACTCGCCTCTTCAAATAGGATATGGAATCAATGAAGCAATATGGGCTGGACCATCACCCCACACCACACAGACTTGCAATCCATCACTACCAGTGTAAAGAGTAGGAAAAATTGAATAATGCCGCAAAACATCACGTAAAAACATGTCGAAGTAGCTGCAACAATAGCCGGCCAATTGCTCTCTTTGCCACATACACCCACTGAGAAGATCCGAAGAGCCAATAGAACTGGCGAAACAAACTCTCATATGCACTTCGTCAATGCTGGTGTGAATGTCGTCGAAGTAAGGAGAGACCAGAGTCACCTTATTCAAATATACCATTTTCGGTGCCACCTCATCGATGCCGCCAAAGAAACAAAACCAAAGAAAAAGAACATGAAACGAATGGGTCCCATTCTCTTGCCACCGCCGAGGCAGCTAGACAGGGGAGAGGAGGGGTACTGACAAGAGAAGGGCCGTCACAGATACCTTTGATGACGACAACTAGGGCTAACGTAGTACTAATTTGACTGTACTAATAGCAACTCTTTAAGACGATAATTCAATTTAGAGCTAGGACTCATGTACACCCGATGAACAGTAAAATCAAAACAAAAGGTACAAAAACCATAAAAATCCGAAAAAAATTTCATTCAAGATGCTTCAATGCATGAGGTATATATGTGCAAAAATTCGTGGGTAAACGATATTCAAGGAGCTTGCGGCAAAAAGGATAAAATTGGTTATGACTTGTAGTTTTTTCAAACTTCCTCACATCCCCAAAATTTATCTTTTTTCCACGAGTTCCTCAAATGTCCAAACTCCACCTAATTTTGGCACGGGCATCACACATTTGACCATCTTGCACCATAATTTTTTTTGCTATTTTAAATACTTTTATTGTTCACACCTGGGAGCATCTGGACCTCGGTGCAGAATCGCCGCGTCCCTTGTTAAGAACTCTCGTTTAAGACAGAGGGGGAAGGTGGAGACACGGGAGGGAGGACAGTGAATCACACGCTGGTGCATTAATACTTGTGCAAATACCTACATTTTAACGCTTCTTTTTTTGTGAAAATACATTTATAATGCTAGTTGGGGTACAATGGAGATTACACCAAATTGTCTAGATCTTTGAGATATAGCTGTGATTGGTGTGATTGTCTAGATTTTTTTAATGATTTGAAGATTACTCACCACGCCTGTTGCGCGATAAGATTAAGATTATTTAGATAGTACTAGGAAATGTTGATGGGGAACGATACATGGGAAACAAATAATTTCCTACGCTCATCAAGATCAATCTAGGAGATGCACATCTACGAGAGGAGAGATTGGATCTACATACCCTTGTAGATCGCTAAGCGGAAGCGTTAAGAAACGTAGTTGATGTAGTCGAACGTCTTCATGATCCAATCACGATTCGTCCACGAACTCCCGATCAAGTGCCGAATGGACGACACCTCCGAGTTTAGCACACATGTGGCTCATAGGCGTCCTCTCCTTCTTGATCCAGCAAGCGAGAGAGAGAGAGGGGTTAGATGATCGAGACCAACACGACGACATGGTGATGGTGGTGGCAGCGGAATTTCGACAGGGCTTCGCCAAGGGCGTACTGGTGAAACGTGAGAGGAGTTGGGAGAGGTAAAGGGCAAGGGTCGAAGGGTGGCTTCCCCTAACGCCTCTCCACCTTTATATAGGCGTGGAGGGGGCTGGTGGCTTCCCCCCCAAGGCCCTAGGTTCATTGGCCAAAGGGGGAGGAAGGAAATCCCACCTTTCCTTCCCCACCGATCGCTATCCCTCCTTTTAGGGATCCTGATCTTATCCCCTTGGGATATGATACTATTCCTTTTAAGGGAGGATCTTGGTGCGCCTAGACCAGGGTTGTGGGGACATTCCCCAGTACCCACGTTCATGTGGGTTTCCCATGCAGGTGGGCCCCACTCCGGAACCTTCTAGAACCTTCCTGGTACAATACCGAAAAAACTCGAACTTTTTCCGGAACCCTGATAACAATTTTCCATATATGAATCTTTACCTCCAGACTATTACGAAACTCCTCGTGATGTCCCGGATCCATCCAGGACTCCAAACAACCTTTAGACTTTCCACTATTAATATCTCAATACTACCCTAGCGCTACTGAACATTAAGCATGCGACCCTACGGGTTCGAGAATCATGTAGACATGACCGAAACTCCTCTCCAGTCAATAACCAATAGCGGGAACTGGATGTCCATATTGATTTCTACATATTCCACAAAGATATTTATCGGTTGAACCACGATGTCAATGACTCATTTAATCCTATATACAATTCCCTTTGCCCGGCGATGTGTTACTTGCCCGAGATTCGGTCGTTGGTATCTCCATACCTAGTTCAATCTCGTTACCGGTAAGTCTCTTTACTCGTTCTGTAATACAATATCATGTGACCAAACTCATTAGTCACATGATTGCAAGCTTCTTATGATGTTGTATTACCGAGAGGGCCCCGAGATACCTCTCTATCATACGGAGTGACAAATCCCAGTCTTGATCCATGCCAACTCAACAGACACCCTCGAAGATACCCATAGAGCATCCTTATAGTCACCCAGATAAGTTGCGATGTTTGATACACTCAAGGTACTCCTCCGATGTCAGTGAGTTGCATGATCGCATGGTCATAGGAACAGATACTTGACATGCAGAAAACGATAACAATAAACTTGATACGATCATATGCTACATTTATAGTTTGGGTCTTGTCTATCACATCATTCTCCTAATGATGTGATCTCGTTATCAAATGACAACTCATGACTATGACTAGGGAACCATAGCCATCTTTGATCAATGAGCTAGCCCGGTAGAGGCTAACTTGGGACATGTTGTTGTCTATGCAGCCACACATGTATTTGAGTTTCCAATCAATACAATTATAGCGTGGATAATAAACGATTATCATGAATAAGGAAATATAATAATAACCACTTCATTGTTGCCTCTAGGGCATACTTCCAACAGTCTCCCACTTTCACTAGAGTCAATAATATAGCATTACATGGTAATGAATCTAACACCCATAGAGTCCTAGTGTTGATCATGTTTTGCCCGTGGAAGAGGTTTAGTCAACAGATCTACAACATCCAGATCTGTATGTACTTTGCAGATGTTTATGTCCTCCTCCTTGATCGCATCGTGGATGAAATTGAAGTGTTGCTTTATGTGTCTGGTCCTCTTGTGAAACCTTGCTTCCTTAGCTAGAGCAATGGCACCAGTGTTGTCACAGAACAGAGTCATTGGGTCCAGTGCACTGGGCACAACTCCAAGATCTATCACGAACTACTTCATCCAGACACCTTCCTTTGTTGCCTTCGAGGCAGCTATGTACCCTGCTTCGCAGGTAGAATCGGCTACCATGCTTTGCTTGGAACTGCACCAGCTTACCGCTCCCCCATTTAGAATATACAAGTATCCGGTTTGAGACTTAGAGTCATCCGGGTCAGTGTCAAAGCTTGCATCGACGTAACCCTTTACGATGAGCTCTTGATCACCTCCATAAACAAGAAACATTTCCTTAGTCCTTTTCATGTACTTAAGGATATTCTTGACCGATGTCTAGTGTTCCACTCCTGGATCACTTTGAAACCTTCCGACCATACTTATGGCAAGGCTGACATTTGTCCTTGTGCACAGCATCGCATACATGATAGAGCTTATGGTATAAGCATAGGGGATGACACTCATCTTTTCTCTATTCTCTGTAGTCGTTGGGCATTAAGTCTTACTCAACTTCACACCTTGCAAAACAGGCAAAGAACCCCTTCTTGGACTGATCCGTTTTGAACTTCTTCAAAACTTTATCAAGGTATGTGCTTTTTGGAAGTCCTATCAAGCATCTTGATCTATCTCTATAGATCTTTATGGCTAATATGAAAGCATCTTCTCCTAGGTCCTTCATTGAAAAACTCTTGTTCAAATATTCCTTCACGTTATCCAAAGTTCTATATTGTTTGCAGTCAGCAATATGTCATCCACATATAATATTAGAACTGCTATAGAGCTACCACTCACTTTCTTGTAAATACAAGCTTCTCCGTGAACTTGTATAAACCCAAACGCTTTGATCACCTCATCAAAGCAAAGATTCCAACTCTGAGATGTTTGCACCAGTCCATAAATGGATCACTAGAGTTTGCACACTTTGTCAGAATTCTCTGGATCGACAAAACCTTCCGGTTGCATCATATATAACTCTTACTTAAGGAAACCGTTAAGGAATGCTGTTTTGACATCCATCTGCCATATTTCATAATAGAAAAATGCAGCTATTGCCAACATGATTCTAAAGGACTTAAGCATCACTACGGGTGAGAGAGTCTCATCGTAGTCAACTCCTTGAACTTGTGGAAACCCCTTTGCCACAAGTCGAGCTTTATAGATGGTGACATTACCGTCCGCGTCCGTCTTCTTCTTGAAGACCCATTTTATTCTGAATGGCCTTTCGCCCTTCAGGTAATACTTCCAAAGTCCATACTTTGTTTTGATACATGGATCCCATCTCGGATTTCATGGCCTCTAACCATTTGTCGGAATCCGAGCCCACCATCGCTTCTCCATAGCTCATAGGTTCATCGTTGTCCAACAACATGACTTCTAAGACAGGGTTATCATACCATTCAGGAGTAGTACGTATCCCTGTCGACCTACGAGGTTCAATAGTAACTTGATCCGAAACTTCATGATCACTATCATTAGCTTCCTCTTCAACTGATGTAGGTGCCACAGAAACATCTTTCTGCGTTGCGCTACTCTCTGGTTGAAGTGAAGGTTCAGTAACCTCATCAAGTTATATCTTCCTCCCACTCAATTCTTTCGAGAGAAACTCTTTCTCGAGAAAGGACCCGTTCTTAGCGACAAACACTGTGCCTTCGGATCTGAGATAGAAGGTATACCCAGCGTCTCTTTTGGGTATCATATGAAGACGCATTCGTCCGCTTTGGGTTCGAGCTTTTCTAGCTGTAGCCTTTTGACATAAGCATGGAAGCCCCAAACCTTAAGAAATGACAACTTAGGTTTCTTGCCAAACCATAGTTCATACGGTGTCGTCTCCACGGACTTATATGGGGCCCTATTTAAAGTGAATGCAGTTGTCTCTAATGCATAAACCCAAAACAATAGTGGCAGATCGACAAGAGACATCATAGAACGCACCATATCCAATAAGGTATGATTATGACGTTTGGACACACCATTACGCTGTGGTGTTCCAGGTGGCATCAGTTGTGAAACAATTCCACATTGTCTTAAGTGATTGCCAAACTCATAACTCAGATACCCTCCCCCTCGATCAGATCGTAGGAATTTGATCTTCTTGTTACGATGATTCTCAACTTCACTCTGAAATTGTTTGAACTTTTCAAACGTTTCATACTTATGCTTCATTAAGTAAATATACCCATATCTACTCAAATAACTGGTGAAGGTGAGAAAGTAACGATATCCACCGCGTGCGTCAATGCTCATCGGATCGCACACATCAATATGTATGATTTCCAACAAGTCACTTGATCGTTCCATTGTTTCGGAAAATGGGGTCTTAGTCATCTTGCCCATGAGGCAAGGTTCGCATGTATCAAGTGATTCAAAATCAAGTGACTCCAAAGTCCATCAGCATGGAGTTTCTTGATGTGTTTTACACCAATATGACCTAAGTGACAGTGCCACAAGAAAGTGGTACTATCATTACCAACTCTACTTCTTTTGGCATCAATGTTATGAACATGTGTATCATCACTATCGACATTCAATAAGAATAAGCCCCTCACAATGGGTGCATGACCATAAAAGATATTACCCATATAAATAGAACAACCATTATTCTCCGATTTAAATGAGTAACCGTCTCGCATTAAACAAGATCCGTATAATGTTCATGCTCAACGCAGTCACTAAATAACAATTATTCAGGTTCATCACTAATCCCGATGGTAATCCAAGAGCGAACGTGCCGACGGATGATGACCCACAAGTTTAGGGGATCTACCGTAGCCTTTTTGATAAGTAAGAGTATCGAACCCAACGAGGAGCAGAAGGAAATGATAAGCGGTTTCAGCAAGGTATTCTTTGCAAGCACAGAAATTATCAGTAACAGATAGTTTTGTGATAAGGTAATTTGTAACAGGTAACAAGTAATAAAAGTAAATACGGTGCAGCAAGATGGCCCAATCCTTTTTGTAGCAAAGGACAAGCCTAGACAAACTCTTATATAAAGGAAAGAGCCCCTGAGGACACATGGGAATTATCGTCAAGCTAGTTTTCATCACGTTCATATGATTCACGTTCGGTACTTTGATAATTTGATATGTGGGTGGACCGGTGCTTGGATAGTGCCCTTACTTGGACAAGCATCCCACTTATGATTAACCCCTATTGCAAGCATCCGCAACTACAACAGAAGTATTAAGGTAAATCTAACCATAATATGAAACAGATGGATCCAAATCAGCCCCTTACGAAGCAACGCATAAACTAGGGTTTAAGCTTTTGTCACTCTAGCAACCCATCATCTACTTATTACTTCCCAATGACTTCCTATAGGCCCAAACAATGGTGAAGTGTCATGTTGTCGACGTTCACATGACACCACTAGAGGAAAGACAACATACATCTCATCAAAATATCGAACGAATACCAAATTCACATGACTACTTATAGCAAGACTTCTCCCATGTCCTCAGCAACAAACGTAACTACTCAAAAATCATATTCATGTTCATAATCAGAGGGGTATTGATATGCATAATGGATCTGAACATATGATCTTTCACCAAGTAAACTAACTAGCATCAACTACAAGGAGTAATCAACACTACTAGCAACCCACAGGTACCAAACTGAGGCTTTGGGACAAAGATTGGATACAAGAGATGAACTAGGGTTTGAGATGAGATGGTGTTGGTGAAGATGTTGATGGAGATTGACCCCCTCCCGATGAGAGGATCGCTGGTGATGATTTCCCCCTCTCGGAGGGAAGTTTCCCCGGCAGAACAGCTCCGTCGGAGCCCTAGATTAGTTCTGCCAAGGTTCCGCCTCGTGGCGGTGGAGTTTCGTCCCGTGAGCTTGCTTATGATTTTTTCTTGACGAAAGACTCCATATAGCCAAAGATGGGCATCAGAGGGCCACCAGGGGGCCCACGAGGTAGGGCGGCGCGCCAAGGGGGATAGGGCGCGCCCCCACCCTCGTGGACGGTGGGTGGCCCCCCTCTGGTACTTCTTTCGCTCAATATTTTTTATATATTCTGAAACGTGCTCCCGTGAAGTTTCAGGACTTTTGGAGATGTGCAGAATAGGTCTCTAATATTTGCTCCTTTTCCAACCCAGAATTCCAACTATCAGAATTCTCCCTCTTCATGTAAACCTTGTAAAATAAGAGAGAACAGGCATAAGTATTGTGATATAATGTGTAATAACATCCCATAATGCAATAAATATTAATATATATAAGCATGATGCAAAATGGACGTATCAACTCCCCCAAGCTTAAACTTCGCTTGTCCTCAAGCGAAAGCCGAAATCGAAAAATATGTCCACATGTTTAGAGACAGAGGTGTCGATAAAATAAAATACGGACATGAGGGCATCATGATCATTATTATAACAGCAACACACACACACACACATAGACATATATATATATATATATATATTGTCATGTGATCTCTTATGCTAAAGTAATAATTCATTCACAGTTTCAAGTATGAACCAGAAACTTCATTGGGAACCAACAAACTATAATCTCAGTCATTGAAGCAATTTCAATTTATCATAACATAGGAAAGAGTCAATATAAGAGCTTTTCAGCAAGTCCACATACTCAACCATCATTTAGTCTTTCACAATTGCTAACACTCACACAATATTTATGGGTATGAAGTTTTAATCTGACACAGAGAAAGATAGGGGCTTATAGTTTTGCCTCCCAACCTTTTACCTCAAGGGTAATGTCAACAATAATAGTTCATGGAAACTCATATCTAATTAGCTATATATATCTGGATCTTTCCAACACATTGTGCTTGCCAAAGGATAAATGTAAAAAAGGAAAGGTGAAGATCACCATGACTCTTATATGAAGTAATATATAAGAATAAAAGATAGGCCCTTCGCAGAGGGAAGCAGAGGTTGTCATGCGCTTTTATGGTTGGATGCACAAAATCTTAATGCGAAAGAACGTCACTTTATATTGCCACTTGTGATATGGACCGTTATTATGCAGTCCATCGCTTTTATTTCTTCCACATCACAAGATCGTATAAATATTATTTTCTCCACACTAATAAATCATACATATTTAGAGGTCAATTTTTATTGCTTGCAACGATGAAAACTTACTTGAAGGATCTTACTCAATCCATAGGTAGATATGGTGGACTCTCATGACAAAACTGGGTTTAAGGGTATTTGGAAGCACAAGTAGTATCTCTACTTGGTGCTAAGAATTTGGCTAGCATGAGAGGGAAAGGCAAACTCAACATGTTGGATGATCCATGACAATATAATTTATTTCCGATGTAAGAAAACATAACCCATTATGTTGTCTTCCTTGTCCAACCTCAACTCTTCAACATGTCATATTTTAATGAGTGCTCACAATCATAAAAGATGTCCAAGATAGTATATTTATATGTGAAAACCTCTCTTTCTTTATTACTTCCTATTAATTGCAACGATGACCAAAACTATGTTTGTCAACTCTCAACAACTTTTATTCATCATACTCTTTATATGTGAAGTCATTACTCTCCAAAAGATCCACATGATCCCTTTATTTCTTTTTATTCTTCCTCTTTTATTTTATTCCTTTAAGATCATAGCAAGATAATCAAGCCCTTGACTCAACACTAATCTTTATTATATATAGCTCACGGACTCGATTACATAGAAGGATCATAAAGCAAAACTCAAAACTAGATCATACTAAAACTTTATTCTACTAGATCAAGATATTACCAAAAGGATCAAACTAAGAAAAATGGTAAAGATAAAAGTGTGATGGTGATATGATACCGGGGCACTCCCCCAAGCTTGGCAGTTGCCAAGGGGAATGCCCATACCCATGTGTTTATGTCTCCTTCCTTGGAGGTGGTGATGATGGAGTTGTTGATGATGTAGGCTTGTCGTCCATCTTCCAAGGCATAGGCTCACCATCATAGAAGGATGATCGAGTCTCCAGGATCCTCAAATCTGCAACCAAACTCATCCTCTTGAATCTATATTCATACTCATAGTTTTGGTTTTGCAGGTCATAGATCTGGGCTTGGAGGCGCTCAATTTTCTCGTGAAGCTTGAAGATGGCCTCCCCAATGTTCTTGTCATCCAGCTTGTGGTTGTTGGTGAACTCCACTATCATTATGTGATTGGAGTCGAGTCCACGCTCCACCATCTCCTGGCACTTGAAGACTTGTTGCTCCATTGCTTCAAGTCTTGTCTCCACGCTTCCGGTCCTCCTTGGTCCCTCAACATCGCGGATGTGCAGCAACCCCTCACGCATCTCAATGGTTTGAGGATGTTGCAACACCTCCGCAAGGTAAGGGTTGATGACCTTCTCGAAGAACTTTCCTTGGGGGCACTTGAAGAATCCATGGCGATCTAGATCTGTCAGAAAAACAACTCGAAACAAAGACAGAGGATATTTGTGTGATAGGGTAGTCAAAACCTTCGGAAGATTATATAATGAATTTTTACCGACCAAAATAAGTATCGTGCAAGAAAACGGAGTCCAGAGAGCACACAAGGTGCCCACGAGGCAGGGGGCGCTCCCAGGGGGTAGGGCGCACCCTCCACCCTCGTGGAAGCCTCGTGTCCTTCCCGGACTACTTCTTATTTTCCTATTTTCTTAATTATCCCAAAACAGAGAAAAAATGCCATTAGAACTGTTTTGGAGTCGGTTTACTTACTGTACCATGTACCTATTCCTTTTCGGAGTCTGAAACGTTCTGGAAAGTGTCCCTTATGTATTCCTCCGGGGTTACGGTTTCAATAACATTAGTTTCAACATTTATGGGATTACCTGAGATATAATGTTTGATTCTTTGACCGTTCACCACCCTCGGATTTGTGCCTTCGAAGTTGTTGATTTTTATAGCACCGGAACGATAGACCTCCTCGATGACGTAAGGACCTTCCCATTTAGAGAGGAGTTTGCCTGCAAAAAATCTTAAACGAGAGTTGTATAACAATACATAATCACCTACATTAAACTCACGTTTTTGTATCCTTTTGTCATGTCATCTTTTAACCTTTTCTTTAAATAGTTTGGCATTCTCATAAGCCTGGGCTCTCCATTCATCAAGTGAGCTAATGTCAAAAAGCCTCTTTTCACCGACAAGTTTGAAATCATAATTGAGCTCTTTAATGGCCCAATATGCCTTACGTTCTAGTTCAAGAGGTAAGTGACATGCCTTTCCATAAACCATTTTATACGGAGACATACCCATAGAATTTTTGTATGCAGTTATATAGGCCCATAATGAAGGAAATATGCCCTAGAGGCAATAATAAAGTTATTATTTATTTCCTTATATCATGATAAATGTTTATTATTCATGCTAGAATTGTATTAACCGGAAACATGATACATGTGTGAATACATAGACAAACAGAGTGTCACTAGTTTGCCTCTACTTAACTAGCTCGTTTATCAAAGATGGTTATGTTTCCTTACCATAGACATGAGTTGTCATTTGATTAACGGGATCACATCATTAGCCGTGGACCCAGCTGTCAGCCTCTCCACGTACAGTCCACGTCCGATGGAAGTCATTCCTTGACCATGTTGACCAGGCCGCGTCGAGAGCACTACAGCGGTGGACGACGGCAAGGCCTAGGAAGGGGATGACGCGGGGCCGGGGAAGACGCGGCAGTGGGAGCCCGCGCGGAGAGGAGTACGAGGGTTCACTGGTTCGGCTGCGGTGTGAGGCTGCCGTCACCGCAGGGCCTGGCCAGCAGTGGGAATAGTAGGGGCGGTGAGGCCTCCACGGCAGCCCAGCCGGCCACGGGAGGCAGGAGCATGCGGCATGACCGGCGCTGCTTTGGGCGGCTGGAGCAAGAAGACCAGAGGTTGAAGAAGCACTACGGCCGTTGGATGGACATCGTACGGTCACTGGAGCTAGAATCGTTCATATTGACTAAGTTGACAAAGCCCTCTGTCCCCGTCAATTTAGTTGGCCCACAAGTCATCCTCCCACTATGGTGGGTCCCAGCTAGCAGGGGGTATTCATTTTTTTGTGTGTAATAAGGAGGCACTTCCTTGTGTGCGAAGATATAGCTGGTGGGTCTGACATGTCAGCGGGGGGAACGTTTTTTCGCGAAATACAGAGGCCCTTCCGGTGGGTCCCAGCTGTCAGGTGGAGGAATCATTATTTTGTGCGTATAGTCCATGGCCGATGGATGTCGTTCGTTGACCATGTTGACCAGGCCGCGCCGAGAGCACCATGGCGGTGGACGACAGCGAGGCCTAGGAAGGGAACGACACAGAGCCGGGGAAGACTCGGCAATGGTTGCCCACGCGGTGGGGAGTACAAGGGTTTACTGGTCCGGCTGCTGTCGCTGGAAAATAATAGGAGGTGTGGGTGAGTAGAGGAATGGCCTGGCCAGCAATGAAGTAGGGTGGGGCGGTGCGGCCTGTGCGGCAGCACAACCGGCCACGGGAGGCGGGAGCAGACAGTCCCACCGGAGCTGGTTTGGGCGGCTGGAGCAAGAAGATCAGATATTGAAGAAGCAGCACGGCCGTTGGATTAACATCCAATGGTCACTGCTGCTAGAATCGTTTGTGGACTAAGTTGACAAAGCCAAAGTACACGTCAACCTAGTAGACCCACAAGTCAGCCTCCAAATCTGTCCCAACCAGCATACAGCCCGGAATTTCTAGCCAGATTCAAATTAATTTTAAATCTAAATATACCTTAATTTAAATTCAATGAAATTTTACCCGCACAAAAACAATGAAATTTAAAATATCAAAATCCGAAAGAAAACAATATTTTGGAACTAATTGCATGTTTGCTGTATTTTTTCATTTTACTGTCCATTTATTATTACTTATAGCCCATTTCTTATTACTTATAGCCCATTTTCTGGGCAAAATGCATCCCTCCTCGTCTTGAAAGATTTCCGGCCCAGCAGGGCGTAGAAAAGCAAGTAGGCCTACGTTGGTTATTCTGCAAAAAAAACAAAATAGCTGGCTAGCCATTTTCAGAAAGGAAAAAAACAAACTGGGCTGGTCATGTGCTAAACATATGAAATAAAAGCCACGCCTCTCGCCGGTGACCCCGTCGGAGCCCGAGAAGCCGCGCCCGCTTCCCTGAGGAACCGTCACGGCCGTGGCGGCATGCTTGCGGGGACGCCCGCGACCCCTCTTCAGCGGTGGCGAGACCAGCTCCTTCACAACCTTGCCCCTCTCTGCAGCGGAGGACTTCCTCAGCGGCGCCATGGAAATCTTGGGGCGAAGGAGAGCAAGGGAAGGAGAGAGGATGGTGGCACTGGCTTGAAGATGGCCCGGGGGCTTCCACCCCGGGCCTCATTTATAGGGTGAGGAAGGCCAACCATCGCTTGGTCATGGCCATGATGGCCACGTCGCCCGCGCCGGGGAGTCGTCTAATCACACGGTTACCAAGGTTGCCTGGGGAGTGGAGTCGCCACGTCCCATCCAACCGTCACGCGCTAGCCTGGACCGCAGCCTTTGGGGCCCGCGGCGCTTCGTCCTCGACTAGGCTTCGCCCAGAAGCCAACTCCGCGTGCGCCTTGGGCCCCGGGGCTACTGTCGACGTACTGGGAACCAGGGTACCCAGACTTGCCTGTTTGCGGCCCACGTCGCGTTCCTGGTACGGCCCGGTAGGGCCCAGTTGATTGACCATCTGCTCAAGACCCTCGCGAGGGGGCCAGCCCTCATGAGGAGAACGACCAAGACCTCCTTAGGGAGCGGCCTCACCTAGGCTGCTCCGGAGGGGCGACCAAGACCTCTCCCTAGAGTGGCCTCGGCTAGGCTGCTTCGGGAGGGCGGAGATCTCAAGGGAAGGGTTGCTTCAGGAGGAGGCAGTGACGCAAGCCATGACGAACCGTGCCAGCGGGCGCTAGTGCGCGCCAGCGGGCGTAGTTTCCATATTGGTGCAAAGGAGACCGCACAGGCGCAGGTTCTTGAGGGGCGAGACAAAGGTTTCCCCTTTGGTGCAACAAGACCGAAGACCGCAAGGACGGCAGGAAGGATGTCATCGCCGAGCCCACCACCGCGTCACCGCCTGCCCTCTTTGCAGGCGAAGACCATCTTTTGTCATGATAGGAGCGTCCTTGTGTTCCCGCTCAAATGGCCGTTGTGGAATTCCCTTCCCGCCTAAACATTTTGGGGGAACAGGACCCTGACACCTATATAAGTAGCTAGGGTTCCATCATAGAGGGGGATCGACCCATTGAGACTTAGACTAGAAAAGGAGCAAGAACATCCACCTCCTCACCCTTCTTGAGCTCGCCTCTTGAGCTCAGGAAACCACTATACTTGTTCATACTCGAGCCCTCGCGAGGCCAATCCACTAAAGCAGGACGTAGGGTTTTACACCGCAAGGTGGCCTGAACCTGGGTAAACTCTTCTGTGCTCTACTTGTTTGCTTGCTTGCATTCCATTCCCACCACCAGGAGAAGAGCGAGGCGCTAGGTAGACATGTAGTGGGAGAGATCTTCGTCACACCCCTATTTTCGAATCTTAAGGGTTTTGTGGAGCCCGAAATCCGACAGTCTACTTGTCTCGGATGTGATGCCTATATACATGATCATACCTAGATATTCTCATAACTATGCTCGATTCTGTCAATTGCTCAACAGTAATTTGTTCACCCACCATAGAATACTTATGCTCTTGAGAGAAGCCGCTAGTGAAACCTATGGCCCCCGGGTCTCTTTCTCATCATATCAATCTCCATCACTTTACTATTGCTTTGCTTTTTTACTTTGCCTTTTACTTTTCACTTTGCATCTCTATACCAAAAATACCAAAAAATATTATTTATCATCTCTATCAGATCTCACTTTTATAAGTGACCGTGAAGGGATTGACAACCCCTAAGCGCGTTGGTTGCGTTTAGCTATTGTTTTTGTGTAGGTACGAGGGACTCGCGCGTAGCCTCCTACTAGATTGATACCTTGGTTCTTAAAAACTGAGGGAAATACTTACGCTACTTTGCTGCATCATCCTCTCCTCTTCGAGGAAATCCAACATAGTGCTCAAGAGGTAGCATAGTGCTGTATTGCATAGTTGTTAGATGTAACATGCGAGAACGTGTAGAGATGTAGTTTTGGAGGGCCTACAGAGAGAAAAGCATAATACGGTCACCGAACTTCAGAATAAGCTGATTACAGTCACTATATACATTTTGCGGTGATTATACGGTCACTTGCTCACAGTTCAGCATCGGATTGCACTCTGTTGACCGGCCAAATAGTCTGCGTGGCGCCATGTTGACTAGTTAAATTGACCACGTTCCTTGCGGGTCCCACCTGTCAGTTCGCATAGGCAAAAGGTCAGATAAACACAAATTTACGCAGGCGCGACAAGGCTCCAACCCATGCGCGGGAATCACCTGGTTGTGTATGTGTCTGTCAGGGCCTGATGTGTGCACATGCACGTGTAGGTTGAGCACTTGAGCGTGAAAGTGTGTGTTGGTCGTGTGGTGTACTGGTGTGTGCATGCATGCGTGCGTGTGTGTGAGTGTTGCGTGTGTGTGTGGCTGCATGTGTACGTGTGAGTGTTGCGTGCGTGCGTGGGTGCATGTGTTGCGTGGATGCAGTTTGTGTGCATGCGTGCGTGTGTGTATAATCATCACACCAGCTCCTGTGTGTTAAAACAAATGGCTCAGTATACCAATACAAGGCCACCTTGTCCGCTGTGCCCGCGGTCATGACTTCGAACCACCGTCCAAATATTTTTTTTGTCGTTTGTTTTCATTCTTACTACCAAGATGCCCGTGCATTGCACGTAACATCAAGATGCATTTGTATGACTTGTTTATCTTGTGAGAGAAAAGGATGAACGAGGGAAGGCCTTATTTGCAAATGTGGAGAGGTGTGTGGGTACCTTTTTGCAAAATTGCCATAGTTTCTTTCCTATCCGTCAGATATAAATCGGACGGCCTATATTGCAGGATGGCAGGCACACCATCATCACCAACTCTATTTTTTATAAGAGTGTATTTTATGTATTTTATAAGAGTGTAGATGTAGAGTAGATACAAGTTGACAGGTGGGCACGATGGTAGTGAGATAATGTGATGCAACACTAGAGGTGCCACGTGGAGTGTTTAACTGGTCAAGTAGTCATGTCATGAGCAAATACAGAGTTGTACGGTGAGCCCGTGACTGTATAATAACCACTAAATGTAAATGGTGACCGTAATGAGTGGATTCTGAAGTCCAATGTACGTATCGTGCTTTCGCTTCAAATACAATGATCGTCATTGCATATATCGCGAGAGAAAGATGAAACATGCATGAATTTTCTGGGGGCTTACTTTTAGAGGACCTGGAAATAGTTGTGTGTGCATACGTGAAAGGGGCGTACAGGGGGAGATGCTCTTCGTTTCTCTTTATTATGACTAACTTTGTATATAGTATAAAAATATACAAATTCACAGTGCGGAATAAATATCATTGTGGGCACCATGCAATCCAAATTAGCGTTCGTACTCCTCCATATAACTCTGTAATGTTGTATATATGTAGAAACTCTAAAATAATTTTTTGGCCACACTTTATTCAAAAGGAATGTTGTATGCGAAATAAACGTGAAGAGAGGGCTTTTTAGATCAACAGGGTACATGATGTAATATGTGTGAATGTGTAGTTTATGCATTTGGCGGGGCTTAGAGAGGTATGTGTGTGTATTACGTATTCGAGAGAGGCATGGATAGAGGGACCGATGGGGGGCGTGGGAGAGATAGCACGAGAAATGAGAGTGGTCTAGAGAGAGAGAGAGACGAATATGACGTCACGACAAGAGATTCCATTGCCTTGAGTGTGTATATGCAAGGGGGAGGGAATAGAGGCACCAGGAGAAATTTTCTGTGTGTGTGGTGTTTATGTTGGTATGTGTGGGTGTGAGAAGATAATGAGACGTGGGGGCAGAGGGTGTGTCACCGCGTGAGGTCCACTGGGTCGAGGTGAGGCCCTTCGTTCGGTTCCGTCCTGCGCCACATTGGTCGGCCCGTGACGCATTTAGGAAGACCCATGGATGACTAGTCGTACAAGACAAAGATAGCAGAATTGTGAAGGACTCTGTGTCTACTGACAAAGTCGGCTAGGATTTGTAACCCTAGGTTCTCGGACTAAGGTAACCCCTTTATCTCTGATATTACTATTCATCCAACCTAACTTTAAGGGGCATCCTACAGAATGCCCTGCTAGAATCATACTCGTCGATTAGGAAGGTGTGAGACAATCGTGAGAGACAGACGTAAAGATAATGTGCGTACATATAGGCAGGTCCATGTATATAGAAAGGGTCGATGAGGATTGTGCGTGTGTATGTTTGCGAGAGGAAGAGTGCTTGTGATAAAGGTTAGTGAAAACAGTTGTAAATGGTTACGAGAGGGAGGGAGGGTTATATCTAGAGCATGTGTGCGAGAAAGACACCTCGGGAGAGAGTGTGTGAGCATGTGTGAGAGACCACCGATGGAGAGTGAAACTACACGTAAAAGACTGCTCTACACATTGATTAAAGATATAAATTGTATCCAAATATTAGGATGGGATCATGATATTTGCAATTCACGGAAGGAGCGGTCATTGATCCATCAGACATCTAGATTCTATCGAATTTGAGCATGTCTATGTTATTATTCGACACAATTGATCCACATAGTTAGTATTTTGAACTCCAGACAATGCATCGCTTTAGCAATCGAATATAAATGTGAGTATAGTTTATGTTGTGTGTGTAAAGAACATTATACATACGAAAGTTACACAATGGACATTATAAATAACTACCTATGAACTAGCATACATTTGAATTCAACTTAAGGTGGTTTAAAAAAATCAAATTCAACATGAAGTCCATTCAATTATTTGAATTTGATATCATGGCATTTGTAAACCATACCAAAATTATGGGGACACCAATCTTTGCTCTGATTTTGTACATAATAGCATATGTAGTCGTGTACAAAATAGATTCAAATTTAGCTCCTCCATTCCAAAATAATCGTAGTTATAGGATTTTCAAGTGTCAAAATTTCAAAAAGAAGCGGATAATTTAATGAGGTTTTCAAACATACAAGGTCAAATATAACGTTGTCTATTTAGGTCAATCCTCATAGTTCAAGAGTACTCTAAACGTGAATTCTTGTGTTTCAAAATTTTGAACGAAGTGCCAAAAGAGCCTCTACTCGCCCGAAACTGCGTGAGACCAATGTTTGGTGGTACAAGGAAATTACTTTTCTAATAACTCCGACCCGTGAAACCTACCGGCCCGACGTCCAAAGGTCTAAACCGGGGTAGGTTTGTAGCTTCATCTAGATGCCACGCAACCGCATCCGAAAAACATTCATACACAATGGCCGCCTAAGCACACATGCGCGCGGCCGAAATCGCTCCCGCCCACTATTTGGGACACCTGGGATTACCATCCTACCCCCGACCCGCAGTAGGTCCGAAATTTAAGAGGGGGGCAAAGTTTGTACTTTCCCCAAATTTCAAACAAGTGCGTCCCATCTTCTGTTTAAAAAAGCCAAAAACAAGCGTGTCCCAGACAGAAACATGGTCCCCCCCCACTCCCACCCGCCCTATTCCCCATTCGTACTCCGTGGGCGCCAAAACTACCTCTCCAGCAGCCGCGAAACCCCGGCGTCCTCCGTCCGCCACCCCATCCCACCCATCAACCGCCTCCCTCCTCCATTACGCCGGAGCCAATACCCCGACGTCGTCGTCCACCGCAACCTCAACCGCAACGCCCTCCACGGCTAGTAGTTGAAGCCGAGGCCGAGCCGTCGGTACCCGAGCCAGTTCAACCACGTTGTCCTGCGCCTCACCGTTGCCGCTCCAACTTCGCCACCCTCCACCGCCAGCCTCCATCTATTCTGTAGTTCCTGCTTTGAGTTGCAAATGTGAGCAACCGAACCGGTATCAAATACCAAGGCACTACAACGAGAGTTGGTAAGGTACACATCAATAACATGTATATCATATATACCTTTGTTGACGTTGGTCCCCTTCTTGTCGACCAGATACTTGGGGCAATTCTACTTCCAGTGGCCAGTTCCCTTGCAATAGAAGCACTCGGTTTCCGGCTTGGGTCCAACCTTGGGTTTCTTCATGGGAGGAGCAACTGCTTTGCCACTCTTCTTGAAGTTTCCATTCTTTTCATTTCTCTTCTTGAAACTAGTGGTTTTATTGACCATCAACACTTGATGCTCCTTCTGGATGTCTGACTTCGTGACTTTCAACATCGCGAACAGCTCGGAGACTGACTTTTTCATCCCTTGCATGTTACAGTTCAACACAAAGCCCTTGTAGCTAGGTGGTAGCAATTGAAGAACTCTGTCAGCGACTGCCTCTGGCGGGAGCTCAACTCCCAACTCAACCAGACGGTTGTAATACCCAGACATTCTGAGTATATGCTCACTGACAGACCCATTCTCCTCCATTTTGCAGGCATAGAACTTATCAGAGGTCTCATACCTCTTGATCTGAGCATTCTTCTCAAAAATAAAATTCAACTCCTGGAACATCTCATATGCTCCATGATGTTCAAAACACCTTTGAAGTCCTGGTTCTAAGCCATACAACATGGCATACCGAACTATTGAGTAGTCATCAACATGCTAATGCCAGGCATTCATAACGTCCACAGACGCTGGAGGGGGTGGCGCACCAAGTGGTGCATCAAGGACATAAGACTTATGGGCAGCTATGAGGATAATCCTCAGATTACGGGCCCAGTCCACAAAGTTGCTTCCATCATCTTTCAGCTTAGCTTTCTCTAGGAACGCATTGAAATTCAGGGGAGCTACTGCGCGAGCCATTGATCTACAACATAATTTGCAAAGATAACTTAGACTATTGTTCAAGATAATGAGTTCAATTAATCATATTACCTAAGAACTCCCACTCAAATTAACATCTCTCCGGTTGTCCGAGTGTAACATGATCCAAATTCAGCAACCCAAGTCCGATCATCACGTGATATGAGTTGGTTTCAATGGTGAACATCTCCATGTTGATCATATCTACTATATGACTCATGTTCGACCTTTCGGTTTCTTGTGTTCCGAGGCCATGTCTGTACATGCTAGGCCCGTCAAGTTTAACCCAATTGTTCTGCATGTGCAAAACTGGCTTGCACCCATTGTGTGCGAGTGTAGAGTCTATCACACCCGATCATCACGTGGTGCTTCAAAACGACGAACTTTCGCAACAGTGCACACTTGGGGAGAACACAATTTTATCTTGAAATTTTAGTGAGGAATCACCTTATAATGTTATCATCGTCCTAAGCAAAATAAGATGCATAAAAGGATTAACATCACATGCAAATCATAAGTGACATGATATGGACATCATCTTGTGCTTTTGATCTCCATCTTCAAAGCACCGGCATGATCTTCATCGTCACCGGCATGACACCATGATCTCCATCATCGTGTAGCCATCTGGTTTGTCACGCCAACCATGCTTCTACAACTATTGCTACTGCTTAGCGATAATGTAAAGCATTACATAGCGCTTAATGATTGACACACAGGTCATACAATAATTAAAGGCAACCCTATGGCTCCTGCCGGTTGTCGCATTCATCGACATGCAAGTCGTGATAATCTATACAAAACACGATCATCTCATAAATCAAATATATCTCATCATGTCTTTGGACATATCATATCACAGCATACCCTGCAAAAACAAGTTAGATGTCCTCTACTTTATTGTTGCATGTTTTACGTGGCTGCTATGGGCAACTAGTAAGAACCGTTCTTACCTACGCAAAGCCACAAAGGTGATATAAAAGTTGCTATTTAACCTTCTATAAGGACCGCCTTTGTCAAATCCGATTCAACTAAGGTGGGAGAGACAGACACCCGCCAGCCATCTTTATGCAACAAGTTGCATGTCACTCGATGGAACCGGTCTCATGTACGTGAACATGTAAAGTTGGTTTGGGCCGCTTCATCCCACAATACCGCTGAATCAAAATAAGACTAAGGAAGGAAGCAATCTGAATATCAACGCCCAAACACTCCTTTGTGTTCTACTCGTGATGTCATCTACGCATAGACCTAACTCATGATGCCACTGACGGGGAAGATGCATGGGAAACAAAAAAATTCCTACGCTCACCAAGATCAATCTAGGAGATGCACATATACAAGAGGAGAGATTGGATCTAGATACCCTTGTAGATCGCTAAGCGGAAGCGTTAAGAAACGCGATTGATGTAGTCAAACGTCTTCGCGATCCAATCATGATCCATCCACGAAATCCTGATCAAGTGCCCAACGGATAGCACCTCCGAGTTTAGCACACGTGCGGCTCGGCGGCGTCCTCTCCTTCAGGACCCAACAAGCGAGAGAGAGGGGGGGGGTAGATGAGATCGGGACTAACACGATGGTATGGTGGTGGTGGTGGCAGCAAAATTCCAGCAGGGTTTCGCCAAGCGCATACCGGTGAAATGTGAGAGGAGTTGGGAGAGGTAAAGAGCAAGGGTCGAAGGGTGGCTACCCCCAACGCCTCCCCACCTTTATATAGGCATGGAGGGGAATGGTGGCTTGCCCTCCAAGGCCCTAGGGTAGTTGGCCAAAGGGGGAGGAAGGAAATCCCACCTTTCCTTACTCATCGATCGCTATCCCTGAAGGAAATATGTCCTAGAGGCAATATTAAAGTTGTTATTTATATTTCCTTATTCATGATAAATGTTTATTATTCATGCTAGAATTGTATTGACCGGAAACCTTAATACATGTGTGAATACATAGACAAAACACTGAGTCCCTAGTGAGCCTCTACTTGACTACCTCGTTGATCAAAGATGGTTGAGGTTTCCTAACCATGGAAATGAGTTGTCATTTGATAACGGGATCACATCATTAGGAGAATGATGCGATGGACATGACCCATCCGTTAGCTAAGCATGTGGACCGTTCAGTTTTATTTTTATTGCTTTCTTCATGTCAAATACATATTCCTTCGACTATGAGATTATGCAACTCCCGGATACCGGAAGAATACCTTGTGTGCTATCAAACATCACAACATAACTGGGTGATTATAAAGATGCTCTACATGTATCTCCGAAGGTGTTTGTTGGGTTGGCATAGATCGAGATTATGATTTGTCACCCCGAGTATCGGAGAGGTATCTCTGGGCCCTCTCGGTAATGCATATCATAAGAAGCCTTGCAAGCAACGTGACTAATGAGTTAGTTGCGGGGTGATGTATTACGGAACGAGTAAAGAGACTTGCCGGTAAAGAGATTGAACTAGGTAAGAAGATACCGACGATCGAATCTCGGGCAAGTAACTTACCAATGACAAAGGGAATAACGTATGTTGTCATTATGGTACGACTGATAAAGATTTTCGTAGAATATGTGGGAACCAATGTGAGCATCCAGGTTCTGCTGTTGGTTATTGACTAGAGAGGTGTCTCGGTCATGTCTACATAGTTCTCAAACCCGTAGGGTCCGCACGCTTAACGTTCGATAACGATTTTGTATTATATGAGTTATGTGATTTGATGACCGAATGTTGTTCGGAGTCTCGAATGAGATCACAGACATGACGAGGAGTCTCGAAATGGTCGAGAGGCAAATATTCATATATAGGACGATAGTATTCGGACACTGGAAGTGTTCCGGAGGTACCGGGTACGTATCGGGTCACCGGAAGGGGTTCCGGGCAACCCCCGGCAAACTATATGGGCCTAATGGGCCAAGAGAGGGACAAACCATCTTCTAAGGGGCTGGTGCGCCCCCTATAGGGGGAAATAGGAGGATAAGGAAAGGAGGGAAGGGAGAAGGAAAGGGGAGGATTCGGCCTCCCCCTTTCCTTCCCCTCCCTCCTCTCTTTCCTTCCCCCTCCGATGGATATGGAAGGGGGGAGGCCGACTTGGAGGAGGCGCGCAAGTAGGATCCCTCCTACTTGCGGTGCCCCTTGCTACTCCCCTCCCTCTCCCACCTATATATATATATATATGTGGGGGGGGGGGCACCGCTAGAACACACAACATTGATTCCTAGCCGAGTGCAGCGCCCCCCTCCACAGTTTACGCCTCCGGTCATATTCACGTAGTGCTTAGGCGAATCACTTCACCATCACCGTCACCACGCCGACATGCTGACGGAACTCTCCCTCGACACTTTGCTGGATCAAGAGTTTGAGGGACGTAATCGAGCTGAACGTGTGTAGAACTCGGAGGTGTCGTACGTTTGGTGCTTGATCGGTCGGAACGAGAAGAAGTTTGACTACATCAACTGCGTTGTCAAACGCTTCCGCTTTCGGTCTAGAAGGATACGTGGACACACTCTTCCCTCTCGTTGCTATGCATCTCCCAGATAGATCTTGCGTGAGCGTAGGATTTTTTTAATTGCATGCTACGTTTCCCAACAATCCCCCCTTTTAGGGATCATGATCTTATCCCCTTGGGATATGATACTAGTCCTTTTAAGGGAGGATCCTGGTGCGCCTAGAATAGGGTTGTGGGGACTTTACCCACTACACACGTTCATGTGGGTCCTCCATGCAGGTGGGCACCACTCTGGAAACTTCTAGAACCTTCCCGGTACAATACCGAAAAAATCGAACTTTTTCCGAAACCCCGATAACAATTTTCCATATATGAATCTTTACCTCCGGACTATTCCGGAGCTCCTCGTGATTTCCTGGATCACATATGGGACTCCGAACAACCTTCAAACTTTCCACTATTAATATCTCAATACTACCCTAGCGCTACCGAACGTTAAGCGTGCGACCCTACGGGTTCGATAATCATGTAGACATGACGAAGACTCCTCTCCGATCAATAACCAATAGCGGGACCTGGATGCCCATATTGATTCTTACATATTCCAGGAAGATCTTTATCGGTTGAACCACAATGTCAACGATTCAGTTAATCACGTATACAATTTCCTTTGTCCGTCGATATGTTACTTTCCCGAGATTCGATCGACGGTATCTCCATACCTAGTTCAATCTCGTTACCGGCAAGTCTCTTTACTCGTTCGGTAATACAAGATCACGTGACCGAACTCATTAGTCACATGCTTGCAAGCTTCTTGTGATGTTGTATTACCGAGAGGGCCCCGAAATACCTCTCCGTCATACGGAGTGACAAATCCCAGTCTTGATCGATGCTAACTCAACAGACACCCTCGGAGATACCTGTAGAGCATCTTTATAGTCATCCAGTTACGTTGTGGTGTTTGATACACACAAGGTACTCCTCCGGTGTCAGTGAGTTGCATCATCTCATGGTCATAGGAATAGATACTTGGCATGCAGAAAACGATAACAATAAACTTGATATGATCATATGCTACGTTTATAGTTTGGGTCTTGCCCATCACACTGTTCTCCTAATGATGTGATCCCATTATCAAATGATAACTCATGTCTGTGACTAGGAAGCCATAGCCATCTTTGATCAACGAGCTAGCCCGGTAGAGGCTCACTAGAGACATGTTGTCTATGCATCCACACACGTATCTGAGTTTTCAATCAATACAATTATAGCATGGATAATAAACCATTATCATGAACAAGGATATATAATAATAACCACTTTGTTATTGCCTCTTGGGCATATTTCCAACAAATGTGACCGTGCATTGCAACGGACGAAACAAATCGTCACACGCCGCTAGCAACCCATTATATTATGTTGCTATTTCTCGTCTTTGTCACCATCATGTATTGTGCTCATATTGTCCATCTATTCACGACGAAAGTGATCAATCCCAAGGCGATGTGCTTGGCATCGTACTCTGGCAAAAGAACTGTGCGTCGCAACACCAAACTTAGGTTAAGGAACTGTTGATGCATACTGTACATCAAATTTAGGGATAATGGATTCTGGCAAACTTAGGTCAAGGAACTGTTGATGCATACTGAACACCAAATTTAGGGATAATGGATTCTAGCATGGAAACTAAGTTTAGGAATAAGTTAAGGTTCAAACATTTCATCAGGCATCTCAAAGAAATGTAGCAAATGTGAGTCAAATTATCTTAAAATAAAATTGTACCTGAATAAACATATGTTAATAAATCAAAAGAAAATATGAAATATCATTTTAATCAAAAGCAAATTAGCAATGAAAGAAGTGACCAATCCTATGAAATTTATTTGGTTAATTAACGCCACCATATTTTTTTTTTGAAAAGATCTAGGTATTCTTTCCTTTCGTTCCCTTAGAATAAGGCCACGCGTTGTTTTGGCTCCTGGGTGCATATGCACCCATTATCTAAATACACATTTTGAAAAGTTAAAAAAATCGGAACAAAAATCCCGCGGGTATATCCGAACATTCTATATACGTGCACAATGTTTCATTGAAAAACGACGTTTTGTCTTTTTTACACAAGCCACAAAAACCCTTATTTTTCACCGGAAACTTTGTGCACGCATATAGAATTTCCGGATATACATGGAGGATTTTTGTTCGGAAATTTTTTAACTTTTCAAAATCTGTATTCAGACAATGAATGCATATGCACCTAGGAGCCATAGCCAATTCCCACTCTCACATTATATGTGCAGCGTATAGTAACACATCACGTCCCTTCCCTGCATGCTCCCTTAAAATAAGGTCATTCATAATAAGCAGTGTGCACAGCACCGTCCTTCCCTTCATGTGAGAATACATTGCTTCCCACAATCCTAATCCATCCTTCTTTCTTGTTTAATACGGACACATAGCATACTCATTCAGCGTCTTAACTGAGCATGGTTAATAATATAGCCTGCTGCTGGCTATAGTAATTTATCATGTCATCTATAGCCAATATAATAGTCAACACATGTAATAATTGGGTTATAAGAAAATACTGCTTTACCAACCTATGGTCCATCTCTTATTCTCATAAAATTTATTGAAGCTCGTGCTACAGCCAGCTATAAGTCTACAGCCCGCTTCTCTTCTCTCCCATCTTCTCTCTCATCCAAATTAGCATCAATATAATATTTAAATACTTACAATCCACTTACGTCATCTTATTATACTTGCTCTCGTATAACCTACTCATTCAATATGCGCATCCACCCTTCCTTCCTTTCTTTAATTTAGTATACCCAAGACAGTCACTCTCATCTTATGGTCCCTAATGTATATTAGAAGAACACCCGTACGTTGTAACGGGGCCACATTAACTTTAAAAGTTCAATATCAGTTATATTAATATTACATTTAATATTCTCATACATATCAAATGACATTGGCAACATTTTTTACCATCAAATTCTCACACGCATACTCTCTTCCTCCCTCTTCCTCACTCTCTCTCCCCCTCTCCCCCCTCTCTCTCTAACACACACATATCCATCTTATTGGATATGGGATCATAATCCATCTATTTCACACGCACACGCGCTAGTGCATAACAATATGTATTATATTTGCCACCACAACTTATATTTCTCCGAGCCGCGTCGCTACAGAGCCGAACTCCCGTCCGACCACCTCGCCGGCATCGAAGGGGAATGGATAAGGGTGACGCCATGCCTCCCCTGCCCCCATGGCCTCACTCCTCGACGTCCCCTTCTAGATCCACTTCTCCTCCTCACTCTCTCAATCCCGTCGATCTGTACGAAGTCAGACGCCACGGCCACCATGACCGACCCCGTCCACACAGCCACTGCTCTCCCTGCAGGCTAGGAGCTTGTCGAGGAGCTCCGAACTCCTCCGCTACTTCGTCTGCGCCAACGAGATCAAGTCCAGCACCCCCGCATTGACGTCGCTGCCGTCTTCCTCAACCTTCGGCCACCATAACATTGTCGTTCGATCCGCGCCGCCCCGAGCTCCCCTGTCTTCCCCTAGGGCGCCATTGACACCGCCGTGATCTCCTCTTGCATTTTCCCTGTTTCCCCTCTCGTTTGCTCTCGTTAGGTATTTCGCCGTGGCCGAGAACCGCCGTCCGCCATGGCCATTGCAGGGGTAGCCACCGAGCTCCTCGGATTGACCCCGTGGCACATGCCCGCTCCTATGCACGCCCATGCCCGAGCATGCTGCTCTTCTTCCGCGCCCGCAGGGCCACTCCCTCTCCATGCCCACGCCTGTGCCACATCGCGTCGATCGCGCCCGCCACTGCCGTCGCGCTCGCCGCAGCCAGCGCACCATTGTGACCCATGCGACGCACACCCTGGCCACGCGCCACACTCTCGCTAGCTGCGCTCGCCCCATCTGCTGCCGCCTATCCCTTTGCTCGCCCCGCAGTCGCGCCCCCTCCTGTCACAGCCATCTTCTGTCGGCCGCCCCCTCAGCCACGCCCGCCGCTTGCCTCGCCTGCTGTGTGCTGCTTCCTGCTGCTATGCGCCGCTCTACCGCTGGTACGCTGCTGGGCCATGTCCTTGATACCTCCATGGACAAACATGGAGGAGGGATTGTCAATGGAGTACGAGGAGGAAGTAGCGGAGAAGGTGTGGAGAGGCAGGAGGTCTGGGGTGGCGTCAGCTGGCTGTGGTGGAGGTGTTTATGCGAGAAGGAGCCGGAGCGGAAGGAGAGGTCACAATTGGAAAGAATCGCAAAAAAATCATAACCTGGAGATCTCATTCCAAAAAAATGCTAATATCGATGGAGGGGTGATTTCCTTTTATAGGTGGAAAACATAGGAAATAATTGTTATTATCAAGGAAAGGTAAAAATTTAAGAAAGTTAGGATTTTGAACTGATTTCTATATAAATGGGGTTTTATTGTTTGGTAACGTGATATCAGTACCTGCCCGTTTGTGACGTGTCTGATTAGGAAAGTATGCAAATGTTAAGAAACTATTTATTGGGAGGAAAGTTTGTGACGTGTCTGTTATTTGTTTCCTAAAACAAATTTCACTAATGAGAGAAATCGATTAATTTAAATAAGTTAGAAAAGTTAGATTAAAATATATTATTTGTTTTCCAAAAATCTGTTATTTGTTTCCTAAGACAAATTGAACCAATAAAAAAAATCGATTGATTTCCATAATTTAAGAAAGTTAGATCCGTGATTTGTTATATGTTAGTAAAGTTCTGATTGTAATAAAGAATGAAGAGAAAAATTTGCCAAAAAAAAGAGTGGAGAGAAAAATAAATCAATGGACCAGGATGGGAGGGGATGGTGGAAGGAGAGACGAAAAAATCCAACAAAAATAAACTGTGAAGAATATTCATCAACTGCTCCATTAAAAATAAAGATAAACAGGTAGAAATCGCTTTGAACGAACGATGTGAGCTCTCAGTTGTTTGCCTCCAGCGGCACTTATTTTTCATATAAGTGGCTTATCGCGGGAGCAACTACATCGCGCGTGGGGCGCCCCCAGGGCACCCATATTTCTTGCGTTCAGTGAGACGAAGGGATGCGCTCGCTTCTGGGGCGCCCCAGATGGGCTGGCCCAGCCGTGGGAGCGACAGCCTATTTTTTTCTGTTTTCATTTTTACTTTATTTCTACACTTTTTTATACTTTCAAATATTCTATATATATATATATATATATATATATATATATATATATATATATATATATATATATATATTTGTGTGTGTGTGTGTCTGTGTGTGTGTTACAAAAAAACACTCTTCAAAACACATTTAAAAAATTGTTGAATAAGTATTAGAAAATGTTGAATTAGAATTTGAAAAATGTTGAATAAGTATTAAAAATGATGAGTAAGTATTTGAAAAATGTTGAATAGATATTAAAAAATGTTGAACGAGTATATGAAAAATGTTGAATAAATATTTGAAAATGTTGAACAAGAATTCAAAAAAATGTTGAAAAAGTATTCAAAAAATATGGAATGAGTATTAAAAATGTTGAACAAGTAATTGAAAAATGTTGAGTAGGTATTAAAAAATGTTGAATGAGTATTTGAAAAATGTTGAACAAGTATTTAAAAAAATTAAACAAAAACATTCACACAATGTTGAACATCTATACAAAAAAGGTTGACCACTTATTATGAAAATGTAGAGTGAAAGCAAAACCAAACATAAGAAAAAACAAAAAAATGGAGAAGAAAAAAAGAAAACCAACCAAGAAATAGAGAAGAAAAATAATGAAAAACTAGTCAAATCAGAGAAAAAAACAAATAAAACCCTATGAAAAATGAAAACAAAAACCGGAAAAAGAATCACGAAATACTAGTGAAAAAGCCACCTCAAATCAGCATCAAGTACCTCTCGTTCCTAGTGCTGAACACAAACTGGACATTGGCGTGGTGCTTAGCAGCGCGACATATTAGCTAGTAGACCAGGGTTTGAACCCTTGCGTTCGCCCCTTTTGTTCTTTATTTATTTTATTAAGTGGGTTGGCCTGATATCTCGAAACTCTTAAACGAGACATCTCTGGGGCGATGCGAGATCCTATTTGGCGTTCGCGCGCGTCATGCAGTGGGCCGGCCCAGTCAACCTTTTGAAAACAAAACGGTTCACCACTAGACCAGGCGCAGTTTTGAAATAACCCTATGTGACCCATCTTTTAGTACAAACATTAACATATAGTAGTATTATATACCCTATATAAATTATTAAACAAAGAAAAGGGAAATTTAAAAAATAATTCACGAAATAAAAAAAGCTTCACGATTTGAAAAAGAGTTCATTAGGACTGAAACAGTTCATCGAATTTGAGAAAAAGTTCACCAAGTTTGAAAAAAAATCATCGGATTTGAAAATAGTTCACCGAATTTGAAAATAATTAATTGAATTTGAAAAAATCATCAATTTTCAAAAAAAGTTCATCCGAAAAATGGAACAAGTTCATTGATCTGAGAAAAAATCCATCAAATTTTTGGAAAAGTTCCTAGAAAAAAGAAAAAAATCATCAAACTCAACGAACCTAAATAACTGCGCATTTAAGAACAAATATATTAAAAATTAAAAGAACTAGAAAAAAAAGAACAAAAAAGAACAAAACGAACTCACAAACGATAAAAGCAAAAAAAACGAAGATACAGTGCCCAAGTTGGTCAATGGCCTGGTGATTGTCGCCCAGCGCAGGAGGTGGTGTGCGCTGCCGGCGCCAGTTAACGAAATGCAGCTTAACTGGTGCATGCAGCGCCAAATAGGATTTGCCCGGAGCGATCGCTTGATGCGATAAATAGCTTCCGCGCGCCCCCAGTCGCGGCAGGGGAACTCGTATATGGGGCCATACACGCCCGTAGCCTATATGGCGCTGGCCCATGTGCGGGGCGGGGAGCCCCTTGTCTTTTTTGTATTTTTCTGTTGTCAGTTTTTTTTATGTTTTAAAAATAATTCAGGATTTCAGAAAAAGTTGCCTAATTGTTGAATTATTCGTGAGTTCAAAGATTGCTCGTGATTCAAAAAATGTTCAGGAATTGATAAATGCCCACGGATTCAAAAAATGTTCTCAGTTTCAAAAATATTGTTCGGCTATTCAGTTTTTTTACAATTTAAAAAATATTCATCGATTTATAGGAAAATGTTCACAATATTAAAAAATGTTCGAGAATTCTACAAAATGTTCACCAAATTCAAAAAAATTCACAAAATGTTCACGTTTTCCAGAAAATGTACGCAATTTCTAGGAATGTTCATGAATATGAAAACTGTTCCTGATTCGGAAAAACGTTCACAAATTTAAAAACTGTCTAGGATTTCAAAAACCAATGTTCCCGATTTCAAGAAATGTTCACGATTTTGAAAATATGTTCACTTTTTCAAAAAATGTTCACGAATTTCCAAAAAACTGTTCATCTATACAAAAATTATTATCGCGGATTTGTAAAAAGCGTTCAGCAATTTGAAAAATGTTCCACGTTTCAAAAATGTTCAAAATTGGATAAAAATTCTTCACAAATTTGAAGCATGGCCGAAAAAGAAGAAATAGGAAAGGAGAAAAAAGAACTGACCATTAAAATATTTTTTCAAATTAAAAAGAGGAATAAAACAAAAAACACAAAAAACACAAACAGAACAAAAAAGGAAAAGGAAAAGAAAGAATAAACGAGATAAAACCAGAAAAACCCGGTTTAGGGAAGGTCGGCCTTCCCTAAATCCATTCGCAGCGACCTACGTTCTATATCCCGCTCGATGGGGCAAGTTGACGCACCGGCGACCGGCAGATCGACGCGACAGGGCCGGCCCATTTGAGTAGATCGCATTGGCACTACCCCTCCAGTTTTAGGAACCTTCCAGAGGGTTCCTTGAACCGTTTTTTTCTTTTTCTTTGGTTTTTTGTTTCTTTTTTCTCTTTTTCTTTGTGGTCGGGTTTTCTTTTTCATTTTTTAATTTATTTTTTTCTTTTTCCCGAAATGTTCAATATTCTAAAAAAAAGATCAAATTTTGAAAAATATTTCTGTTTTTGAATGTTGTTCCTAAATCTAAAAATGTTCCTTATTTTGAAAATGTTCCTGTTTTGTGGTATTAAAAAATGTTTTTTAAAATGTTTGTAGTTTCGAATTTTTGTGCACAATTTAAAAAAATGTTCTTGTTTTCAAAATTTGTTCACAAATTCAAAATTGTTTGGGGAGTTTCAAATAATGTTTAGGATTACAAAATTTGTTCGGAATATCAAACATGTTCTTGCTTTTTAAGAAAAATTGCTCACAAATTGAAAATACTTTTGTGGTTTCTAATTTTTGTTCGTCATTTTGAGATTCCAAATTTCGTTTGTCTTTTTTAGAAATCTTTTGAGGTTCAAATATTGTTAGTTTCATTTACAAAAAATGTTTTAAAATCTAAAACTAATAGAATTTTAAATTGTAAAAATGTTTGCATGTTATGTTTTTTCACAAATTCAGAAAATGTTTACGATTTTCAAAAAATGTCCCTATATTGAAAATTTGTTCACAAATTTCGTAAATGTTCATGTTCTTGAAATTATGTTTGCAAATTATAAAATTGTTTGGGAATATGAAAAAAAATTCATATCTTTTTATTTTTGTTCATAAATTCTAAAAAAATTGATCGGGAATTTCAGAAAACGTGCAAGCTTTTCCAAATTGTTCTCATTTCCAAAAAAAATCATGATTTTTTTTCATTCTTTCTCACTTTATAAAATTTGTTCTGAATCTAAAATGTTGTACCCGTTTTCAAATTTTGTTCATCAATTCAAAAAAAATATTCATGTTTTCAAAGCATGTTCTCGAATTTTGAAAAATATTCACATTTTCAGAAATATTTTGAAATTTTTGAAAATGTTCATGTTTTAAATAAATCATTTATAGTTTCAAACTAAGTTCCACTTTTCAAGTTTTGTTTACAAATTACAAAAATGTTCACATTTTAAAAAAATATTCAGGAAGTTGAAAATTTCTTCATAGCTTTCAAAAGGTGATGTGAAATTTTCAAATTCATTCGCGTGTGTTAAAAAATATTCCTATCTTAATTAAAGTGTTCTAAATTTGAAACATTGTTTGCAAGGTTTTAAGTAATGTTCTGTTACGCCACTAAATATAGTACTTTATGGTTCACTCTGCTAGTTTTGTCAACAATGTTCAATATGTGGACTGGCTAGCCGCACTCATTCGCTAGCAGCAGTTCTCTAGTTCGAATCCGAGCTCGCGCGACGCATTGTTTTTGCGACTCAAAGTGGGCCAGCCCAGTCGGGCACGCCCTGTGCAAAGGGAGGTCTGGAGTACTCGTTGCAAAGATCGCTCTAACTTTCCAGGTTGCGACAAGTGGCGCACATGCAACGCGTCATTTGTTGCAACTTGGGAGTTTTCCCTTTTTTCGTAGATTCATTTATTCAAAACGTTTTATCTCTCAAATCGTGCGTCCAAATCTCGAACCGCTTTCATCGTTGGATTCCTCGCATCGAGATTTTCAAAACTAGATCCCATGTTGATAGGTTTTGATGAACTTTTTTAGAAGAAAAAAAACCAGATGAAAAAACCAGACGAAAAAACCGAACCGGAAGCACGGGTTTTTTCCCTTTCCAAAACAGGTACACCCGTGGCTCTCACGAAATCACAACCGTGCCTCTCGCGGAAAGAAAAAGAACGAGAAAACGTGTTTTTTTCATTTCCGAGGAGGCACGGCCGTGACTCTCGCGAAAGCACACCCATGCCTCTCGCGGAAACAAGACCGTGACTCTCGCGAAACAAAAAAAACAGAGAAGGCGTTTTTTTCGTTTCCAAGAGGCACCGCCGTGACTCTCGCGAAAGCACAACCATGCCTCTTGTGGAAGCAAAACCGTGACTCTCGCGAAAGAAAAAAATAGAAAATTTTATTTTTTTCGTTTTCGAGAGGCACGGCCGTGACTCTCGCGAAAATACACCCGTGCCTCTCGCGGGAGCAAAACCATGACTCCCACGAAAGAAAAAAAAACAGAAAACGCGTTTTTTTGTTTCCGAGAGGCACGGCCGTGACTCTCGCGAAAGCACGACCATGTCTATCGCGGAAGCAAAACCGTGACTCTCGCGAAAGACAAAACATGTTTATTCGCGCGAATTTTTTTTTGATCAAAAAGCTAAGAAAGAACGATGGAAAACCAAAACGTCGAAAAAACCTGGAAAACCCCCATTTAAATAGCCGAAAACGCGTGTGGAAAAATAAAAAACAAAATCCAGAGAGAGCGCCCAAAGCACGACACGTGGCGAATTTCTGAGAGCGCGCCAAGTGGCACTGATTGTTGCGAGGCTCCCGAAGGAGCGCTCGTTAACTAGTGGCTCCCCATGACGGCAGCGCGCACCCTCGCGCTTCCCCGCGCGCCCTGTTGGGCCAGCCCATGCACGAGCGGGGCGCCCGGTTTTTTATTTTCGTTTTTTACTTTTACTTTTTTATTTTCTGTTATTGTATTATTCTATACTAAAATAATTTGGGTTTAGTTCTACAATTTAAAAACATTTTGAATTGTGAATTGTCAAAAGAAGTTATTGAATTCAAAAAATATTTGCGATTCAATAGAATGAACATATTTTGAATTTTCAATAAAATCTTTTTATGAGCATTTTTAATAATGATGAACATTTTTATATTTCATGAAATTTTTTTGGAATTTTTGAACACTATTTCTATTCAAAAACATATTTATTTTAAATGGATGAAAAAATTGTTTTCAATGAACATTTTCTGAAAATCTATGAACAAATTTGTAATTTGATGAATATGTTTGCAATTCGAAGAACAAAATTTTAATTTTTATGAACATTATTTAAATCTGATGAAGACAAAATGAATTCGATGAACATTTTCTGAAATTTTTGAACATTTGTTTACTTTGATGAACATTTTTTTAATTTGATGAATTAAAAACTGTTCATGAATAAAAGAAAATTCACAAAAAGTGAAAAGTAAAAAAGTACATGATTTCAAAAAAATGTTCATATTTTTTTAATAAAATCATGATTTCAAAAAACTATTCACTATTATAAAAAGTGTTCATGATATTTAAAAAAAGATGTTCGCAAATTGAAAACGATCAAAAGAAGAAAACAGAAAAAATCACGAATTTAAAAGATTTTTGCAAATTAAAACAAGAATAAATTTGAAAAGGGAAAACAGAAAAAAAGGGAAAACGAAAGGAAAACAGGAAAAAGAAAAAAAAACCGGTTCGGGGAAGGTTCTGGAACCTTCCCAAAACCGGTTGGGGTGAATCACGTTAATTGACCGACCCAGAGAAACTCCAGCGCTCGAGGGGGTACGCGCGACCCCGCTAGGCAGAGACCTAGCCGCCGTATAGGGTTCGCCGCTTGTCGCCCAGTCACGTTTTTTTTTTTTTTTGAGGGGCTGTCGCCCAGTCACGTGGCTTATGTTCCAGGAAAATCTAGCAGTGCAACTATTTTAGTAAGCCCAGTGGTACAATTTTTTGAAGCCCACCAGTGCACCTATGTGGGCCGGCACACGTAGATTGAACAAGATTAGAGCGAGCATGTAGATGGGGGAGCTCCTAACCGGCGCTCTCAGCGCCCGTTCCTCGTCCCGGCGCTCGAAGAAGATGTGACTGGGCCGGCCCAGCAAAAATTCAGTGGATAGACCTCATTTGCGCGAAAAAAAACCCTAAAAAGAAGATCTCCTAGAGGATCGAACTCATGACCTCCAACAGCAAGCAACTACTGATAACCAACTGGACTACGACACACCACTGATCAAATCCAGGGCGAAACGTAATATACGTTTGTAGCCGCGAAATTTAATACACATGTAAACGTTCACTGTAGCGCTTTGATTTTAAATTATTTGAAAACATTTGAGAAAAAGTTCATGAATTACAGAAAAGTTCATTGGTTCTTGAAAAGAAATCATATTTCAAACAAGGTTCATCGATTTCGAAAAGGAGTTGGTCGGTTTTGAAAAGAGTTCATAGATTTTGAAAAAAAAGTTCATCTATTTTGAAAAAGAGTTCATCGACTTTGAAAAAAGTTCATCAATTTTGAAAAAGAGTTCATCGATTTGGAAAAAAGTTCATAGGTTTTGAAAAAAATAGTTTGTCGACTTTAAAAAGAGTTCATCGGTTTTGAAAAAGAGTTCATTGATTTTGAAAAGGAGTTCATCGATTTGCAAAAAAGTTCATCGGTTTTCAAAAAAGAGTTCAACGACTTTGAAAAAAGTTCATCGATTTTGAAAAAGAGTTCATCGATTTGGAAAAAAGTTCATCGTTTTGAAAAAAGAGTTCATCGAGTTTAAAAAAAGTTCATCGATTTTGAAAAAGAGTTCATCGATTTGGAAAAAAAATTCATCGGTTTTGAAAAACGAGTTCATCAACTTTGAAAAAAGTTCATCGATTATGAAAAGTGTTCGTTGATTTTGGAAAAAGAGTTCATCAATTTTGATAAAAAGTTCATTGAATTTGAACATTTGAATAAAAAATTGCACATTTACGAAAAAGAAAAAGGAATAAGAAAAGAAAAATGAAAAAATGAAAAAAGAGCAGGAAAAAGGAGAAGAAGAAAATATCGCGACCTGGACAAACAATAAAGGAAGGAAAATAGGTTTGCAGATAGCAAGTTGTTCGTTGCCTAGTGGTAACTGTGTTGCTCTCAATATCGAGACGGCCCAGGTTCGAACCACCGCACGGACGCTTTTTTGATTGATGCAGTTTTAACAGAAAAAAGAAGAAATGGGCCGGCCCAGCCTGGCGCAGGGGGTATGCGTCCGTTTGCGTGCAGTGAAGAAACGAGCGCCGTTTAGGATTTGCCTGTAGATGGCTAGGAAACGGAAACTCTTAGAGGGAATAGAGAGGGATTTATGGACTCGGTTGTTTATTGCTTGAGCCTCATGGGCAGATATATAGGAGTACATGATCTTCTTGAAGTACAAGACAAGCCAGAATGCTTCCTAGTCTATCCTATGTTTCCAATCTAATCGCGATAATCAACATCCCCCCACAGTCACAACGGTAGCGATGCAAACGGTGAGACTGGAGAAGAGTCTGAAGGCAAGCTGACGAACATCCCCCCTCCCACACACACAGAGTCATAATGGTCGATGCATCACGGAAATCGTGGCTGGAGTGGAAACCGACGATGTTGCTCGAGCAAGGCAGTAGCCCTTTGTGCCGTTGTCGATGTAGCCGAGAGAATAGGTTGTGTAGCCGTGGTTGAGGTAGCTGTGCATCGAGTCAGGGTAGCCGTGTTGAGGATGTCGCCGTGGAGCCGCCGGCGCAAGGAGGCACCGAGTTAGTCATGGGCGCAGTACTGTCAAAATAGTGGTGCATCGAGAAGAAGATGTTGTTGACGAGGCGTCGCGACGGGTTTGCCAAGCCCGGGGACACATCATGGACGAAGGCACGCATCGGTGTTGCCACCACTGGGCATGCGTAGACGGAAGAAGGCGGTGTTGAGATGCGCCGCTCTAGACTTGCCAGGCCTGGGAACACATTTGGGACGAAGGCATGTGTCGGTGTGCCAGCACCGGACATGCATAGATAGGGACTTGTACGAGTTGTACGGCATGTCAGAGAAGTCGGAGGGGCCAGCCGAGAAGGACACAACGATGGTTGCGGCGCCAATTGGCGTGGTGCCGATGTCGCCGATGGTGGTCGGAGTAGATGGAGTGATCAGGGAAGATGACGATGATGCTGGCGATGAGCTGGTGCTGGACGAAGACAAAGGGGATGGACGGGCGGCGCGACTTGGGTGAGCGAGCGGCAGCGGCGCCGAAGAAGAGCGGCGGCCGTGGCTAGGTTAGGAGTGCGGCGGCGATGCTGGAAGTAGGTGAGGAAGAACCCAACAGCGTGACAAAGATCGACGCGGACGGTGGCCTTCCTGAGCCGCGGGAGGCGGCGCGACATATACCATGGGAGGTCAACGCACGGGGATGGCGGAGTGGACCACGGGCCGCGGCGCTTCGGCCTGAAGGGGCGACGCAACGAGAGCAGGCGGGTCGGGACGACAGCGGAAAGACCTCGTGGCGGCGGCGTGGACCGCGTGCCGTGACGCTACTGATGGAAATATGCCCTTGAGGCAATAATAAACTGGTTATTATTATATTTCCTAAATCATGATAAAGGTTTATTGTTCATGCTAGAATTGTATTGACCGAAAACTTAAATACATGTGTGGATACATAAACAAATACCATGTCCCTAGTGAGTCTCCACTAGACTAGCTCGTTGATCAAAGATGGCTAAGGTTTTCTAACCATAGACATGAGTTGTCATTTGATAACAGGATCACATCATTAGGAGAATGATGTGATGGACGAGACCCATTCGTTAGCTTTGCATATTGATCGTTTAGTTTATTGCTATTGATTTCTTAATGTCAAATACATATTCCTTCGACTATGAGATTATGCAACTCCCAGATACTGGAGGAATACCCACTACTGCAGGATGCTGCTAACGCGATACTACAATCAGAGACCCTTTGACGAAACTGTGTGTGATGCATTAATCACAAACAGGATGTAAAAAACCGTCAGAAAGGGTGCAAAACGTTTGCGATGGAGGATGCATCAAACACGGTTCACATTTTAGTTGCGTGTGCGATGCTGGGAACACGGTTAACCCGTTCGAACTGTTTGTGATGAGGCAGAACAACAGAAACGGACAACCATATCAATGTGTGTGCGATATACGGCATACAGTTTGCTCCGATGAACCATTTGCTATTAGGGAGTGCAACATAAACGGTTAGTCAGATCAAGGCGTGTGTGATATAGGGCATACAGTTCACTCGGATGAACTGTTTTCGATTAGCGAACGCAACATAAACGGTTCAACTTAATAAGATGTGTGTGATACGTGGCAAACAGCCGACTCAGATGAACTATTTGCGATGAGAATTTACAACACAGACAGTTAATACAATTAGTTCGTGTGTGACTCTGTGTGTACAAAAAACTTTGAAAAATGCAAACTAGTTGCTTGCGGTGGCTAAGAGTATCGCACACGATGCATCTGCAAGTACTCGTGTGTGATGATTAGTAAGTTACACATGCATTTCCTTATGTTAACACTTGTGTGATAAATAACACGTGGCAACTACGTGGTCAATCTTCTTGAAGGAAATATGCCCTAGAGGCAATAATAAAGTTATTATTTATTTCCTTATATCATGATAAATGTTTATTATTCATGCTAGAATTGTATTAACTGGAAACATAATACATGTGTGAATACATAGACAAACAGAGTGTCACTAGTATGCCTCTACTTGACTAGGTCGTTAATCAAAGATGGTTATGTTTCCTAACCATGAACAAGGATTTGTTATTTGATTAACGAGATCACATCATTAGGTGAATGATCTGATTGACATGACCCATTCCATTAGCTTAGCACCCGATCGTTTAGTATGTTGCTATTGCTTTCTTCATGACTTATACATGTTCCTATGACTATGAGATTATGCAACTCCCGTTTGCCGGAGGAACACTTTGTGTGCTACCAAACGTCACAACGTAAATGGGTGATTATAAAGGTGCTCTACAGGTGTCTCCAAAGGTACATGTTGGGTTGGCGTACTTCGAGATTAGGATTTGTCACTCCGATTGTCGGAGAGGTATCTCTGGGCCCTCTTGGTAATATACATCACATAAGCCTTGCAAGCATTGCAACTAATGAGTAGTTGCGAGATGATGTATTACGAAATGAGTAAAGAGACTTGCCGGTAACGAGATTGAACTAGGTATTGAGATACCGACGATCGAATCTCGGGCAAGTAACATACCGATGACAAAGGGAACAACATATGTTGTTATGCGGTCTGACCGATAAAGATCTTCGTAGAATATGTAGGAGCCAATATGAGCATCCAGGTTCCGTTATTGGTTATTAACCGGAGATGTGTCTCGGTCATGTCTACATTGTTCTCGAACCCGTAGGGTCTGCACGCTTAAAGTTTCGATGACAGTTATATTATGAGTTTATGAGTTTTGATGTATCGAAGTTAGTTCGGAGTCCCGGATGTGATCACGGACATGACGAGGAGTCTCGAAATGGTCGAGACATAAAGATTGATATATTGGACGGCTATATTCGGACATCGGAAGTGTTCCGGGTGATTTCGGAGAAAACCGGAGAGCCGGAGGGTTGCCGGAACCCCCCGGGAGAAGTAATGGGCCATATGGGCCTTAGTGGAGAGAGAGAGGGGCTGCCAGAGGTGGGCCGCGCGCCTCCTCCCCCGTGGTCCGAATTGGACTAGGAGAGGGGGGGGGGCGGCGCCCCCCTTTCCCTCTCTCTCCCCACTTCTTTCCCCCTCCTAGTAGGAGTCCTACTCCTACTAGGAGGAGGACTCCTCCTGGCGCGCCTATAGGGGCCGGCCGGCCTCCTCCCCTTGCTCCTTTATATACGGGGGCAGGGGGGCACCCCTAGACACACAAGTTGATCTTCGTGATCGTTCCTTAGCCGTGTGCGGTGCCCCCCTCCACCATATTCCACCTCGGTCATATTGTAGCGGTGCTTAGGCGAAGCCCTGCGACGGTAGAACATCAAGATCGTCACCACGCCGTCGTGCTAACGGAACTCCTCCCCGATGCTTTGCTGGATCGGAGCCCGGGGATCGTCATCGAGATGAACGTGTGCTAGAACTCGGAGGTGCCGTAGTTTCGGTGCTTGATCGGTCGGGCCGTGGAGACGTACGACTACATCAACCAAACACTTCCGTTGTTGATCTACAAGGGTACGTAGATCACACTCTCCCCTCTCGTTGCTATGCATCACCATGATCTTGCGTGTGCGTAGGAATTTTTTTGAAATTACTACGTTCCCCAACAGTGGCATCCGAGCCTAGGTTTTATATGTTGATGTTATATGCACGAGTAGAACACAAGTGAGTTGTGGGCGATATAAGTCATACTGCTTACCATCATGTCATACTTTGGTTCGGCGGTATTGTTAGACGAAGCGGCCCGGACCGACATTACGCGTACGCTTACGCGAGACCGGTTCTCCCGACATGCTTTGCACATAGGTGGCTTGCGGGTGATAGTTTCTCCAACTTTAGTTGAACCGAGTGTGGCTACGCCCGGTCCTTGCGAAGGTTAAAACAGCACCAACTTGACAAACTATCGTTGTGGTTTTGATGCGTAGGTAAGATTGGTTCTTGCTTAAGCCCGTAGCAGCCACGTAAAACTTGCAACAACAAAGTAGAGGACGTCTAACTTGTTTTTGCAGGGCATGTTGTGATGTGATATGGTCAAGACATGATGCTAAATTTTATTGTATGAGATGATCATGTTTTGTAACCGAGTTATCAGCAACTGGCAGGAGCCATATGGTTGTCGCTTTATTGTATGCAATGCAATCGCGCTGTAATGCTTTACTTTATCACTAAACGGTAGCGATAGTCGTGGAAGCATAAGATTGGCGTGACGACAACGACGCTACGATGGAGATCAAGGTGTCGCGCCAGTGACGATGGTGATCACGACGGTGCTTCGATGGAGATCACAAGCACAAGATGATGATGGCCATATCATATCACTTATATTGATTGCATGTGATGTTTATCTTTTATGCATCTTATCTTGCTTTGATTGACGGTAGCATTATAAGATGATCTCTCACTAATTATCAAGAAGTGTTCTCCCTGAGTATGCACCGTTGCGAAAGTTCTTCGTGCTGAGACACCACGTGATGATCGGGTGTGATAGGCTCTATGTTCAAATACAACGGGTGCAAAACAGTTGCACACGCGGAATACTCAGGTTATACTTGACGAGCCAAGCATATACAGATATGGCCTCGGAACACGGAGACCGAAAGGTCGAGCGTGAATCATATAGTAGATATGATCAACATAGTGATGTTCACCAATGAAACTACTCCATCTCACGTGATGATCGGACATGGTTTAGTTGATTTGGGTCACGTAATCACTTAGAGGATTAGAGGGATGTCTATCTAAGTGGGAGTTCTTTAAGTAAATTAATTGAACCTAAATTTATCATGAAACTTAGTACCTGATAGTATCTTGCTTGTTTATGCTTGATTGTAGATAGATGGCTCGTGCTGTTGTTCCGTTGAATTTTAATGCGTTCCTTGAGAAAGCAAAGTTGAAAGATGATGGTAGCAATTACACGGACTGGGTCCGTAACTTGAGGATTATCCTCATTGCTGCACAGAAGAATTACGTCCTGGAAGCACCGCTGGGTGCCAGGCCTGCTGCTGGAGCAACACCAGATGTTATGAACGTCTGGCAGAGCAAAGCTGATGACTACTCGATAGTTCAGTCTGCCATGCTTTACGGCTTAGAATCGGGACTTCAACGATGTTTTGAACGTCATGGAGCATATGAGATGTTCCAGGAGTTGAAGTTAATATTTCAAGCAAATGCCCGGATTGAGAGATATGAAGTCTCCAATAAGTTCTATAGCTGCAAGATGGAGGAGAACAGTTCTGTCAGTGAGCATATACTCAAAATGTCTGGGTATAATAATCACTTGATTCAATTGGGAGTTAATCTTCCAGATGATTGCGTCATCGACAGAATTCTCCAATCACTGCCACCAAGCTACAAGAGCTTCGTGATGAACTATAATATGCAAGGGATGAATAAGACTATTCCCGAGCTCTTCGCAATGCTGAAAGCTGCGGAGGTAGAAATCAAGAAGGAGCATCAAGTGTTGATGGTCAACAAGACCACTAGTTTCAAGAAAAAAGGCAAAGGGAATAAGAAGGGGAACTTCAAAAAGAACAGCAAGCAATTTGCTACTCAAGAGAAGAAACCCAAACCTGGACCTAAGCCTGAAACTGAGTGCTTCTACTGCAAGCAGACTGGTCACTGGAAGCGGAACTGCCCCAAGTATTTGGCGGATAAGAAGGATGGCAAGGTGAACAAAGGTATATGTGATATACATGTTATTGATGTGTACCTTACTAATGCTCGCAGTAGCACCTGAGTATTTGATACTGGTTCTGTTGCTAATATTTGCAACTCGAAATAGGGACTACGGATTAAGCGAAGATTGGCTAAGGACGAGGTGACGATGCGCGTGGGAAACGGTTCCAAAGTCGATGTGATCGCAGTCGGCATGCTACCTCTACATCTACCTTCGGGATTAATATTAGACCTAAATAATTGTTATTTGGTGCCAGCGTTAAGCATGAACATTATATCTGGATCTTGTTTGATGCGAGACGGTTATTCATTTAAATCTGAGAATAATGGTTGTTCTATTTATATGAGTAATATCTTTTATGGTCATGCACCCTTAAAGAGTGGTCTATTTTTGATGAATCTTGATAGTAGTGACACACATATTCATAGTGTTGAAGCCAAAAGATGCAGAGTTAATAATGATAGTGCAACTTATTTGTGGCACTGCCGTTTAGGTCATATCGGTGTAAAGCGCATGAAGAAACTCCATACTGATGGACTTTTGGAACCACTTGATTATGAATCACTTGGTACTTGCGAACCGTGCCTCATGGGCAAGATGACTAAAACACCGTTCTCCGGTACTATGGAGAGAGCAACAGATTTGTTGGAAATCATACATACAGATGTATGTGGTCCGATGAATATTGAGGCTCGTGGCGGATATCGTTATTTTCTCACCTTCACAGATGACTTAAGCAGATATGGGTATATCTACTTAATGAAACACAAGTCTGAAACATTTGAAAAGTTCAAAGAATTTCAGAGTGAAGTAGAAAATCATCGTAACAAGAAAATAAAATTCATACGATCTGATCGTGGAGGAGAATATTTGAGTTACGAGTTTGGTGTACATTTGAAAAATTGTGGAATAGTTTTGCAACTCACGCCACCCGGAACACCACAGCGAAATGGTGTGTCCGAACGTCGTAATCGTACTTTACTAGATATGGTGCGATCTATGATGTCTCTTACTGATTTACCGCTATCGTTTTGGGGATACGCTCTAGAGACGGCCGCATTCACGTTAAATAGGGCACCATCAAAATCCGTTGAGACGACGCCTTATGAACTGTGGTTTGGCAAGAAACCGAAGTTGTTGTTTCTGAAAGTTTGGGGCTGCGATGCTTATGTGAAAAAGCTTCAACCTGATAAGCTCGAACCCAAATCGGAGAAATGTGTCTTCATAGGATATCCAAAGGAAACTATTGGATACACCTTCTATCACAGATCCGAAGGCAAGACTTTTGTTGCTAAGTTCGGAAACTTTCTAGAGAAGGAGTTTATCTCGAAAGAAGTGAGTGGGAGGAAAGTAGAACTTGACGAGGTAACTGTACCTGCTCCCTTATTGGAAAGTAGTGCATCACAGAAAACTGTTTCTGTGACACCTACACCAGTTAGTGAGGAAGCTAATGATGATGATCATGAAACTTCAGAACAAGATACTACTGAACCTCGTAGATCAACCAGAGTGAGATCCGCGCCAGAGTGGTACGGTAATCCTGTTTTGGAAGTCATGCTACTAGATCATGATGAACCTACGAACTACTCCCTCCATTCCAATATCTAGGGTGTATTATTTTCAGCATGTTAACCAAGGCACATAATTATGTACTATTTAGGATGAAATTACCCTTATCTAATTCGTACATTAGTGGCAATAAATCATTTAGGCTAGGAAAGGAAGAGATACATGCAATCGGGAGAGAGATAGTTTCCTTTTGTTTCTCTACAAGGAGAGATACATGCAATCAGGGGAGAGATACTTTTCTTTTTGTGGAGGGCCAAAATTGGAATTACGAGGAACTAGAACAAATGCACCTTACATTGTGGAATTTTATCAAAAAACAAATACACCTTATATAAAGGAACGGAGGGAGTATGAAGAAGCGATGGTGAGCCCAGATTCCGCAAAATGGCTTGAAGCCATGAAATCTGAGATGGGATCCATGTATGAGAACAAAGTATGGACTTTGGTTGACTTACCCGATGATCGGCAAGCAATTGAGAATAAATGGATCTTCAAGAAGAAGACTGACGCTGACGGTAATATTACTGTCTACAAAGCTCGACTTGTCGCAAAAGGTTTTCGGCAAGTTCAAGGGATTGACTACGATGAGACCTTCTCACCCGTAGCGATGCTTAAGTCTGTCCAAATCATGTTAGCAATTACCGCATTTTATGATTATGAAATTTGGCAGATGGATGTCAAAACTGCATTCCTGAATGGATTTCTGGAAGAAGAGTTGTATATGATGCAACCAGAAGGTTTTGTCGATCCAAAGGGAGCTAACAAAGTGTGCAAGCTCCAGCGATCCATTTATGGACTGGTGCAAGCCTCTCGAAGTTGGAATAAACGCTTTGATAGTGTGATCAAAGCATTTGGTTTTATACAGACTTTTGGAGAAGCCTGTATTTACAAGAAAGTGAGTGGGAGCTCTGTAGCATTTCTGATATTATATGTGGATGACATATTACTAATTGGAAATGATATAGAATTTCTGGATAGCATAAAGGGATACTTGAATAAGAGTTTTTCAATGAAAGACCTCGGTGAAGTTGCTTACATATTAGGCATTAAGATCTATAGAGATAGATCAAGACGCTTAATTGGACTTTCACAAAGCACATACCTTGACAAAGTTTTGAAGAAGTTCAAAATGGATCAAGCAAAGAAAGGGTTCTTGCCTGTGTTACAAGGTGTGAAGTTGAGTAAGACTCAATGCCCGACCACTGCAGAAGATAGAGAGAATATGAAAGATGTTCCCTATGCTTCAGCCATAGGCTCTATCATGTATGCAATGCTGTGTACCAGACCTGATGTGTGCCTTGCTATAAGTCTAGCAGGGAGGTACCAAAGTAATCCAGGAGTGGATCACTGGACAGCGGTCAAGAACATCCTGAAATACCTGAAAAGGACTAAGGATATGTTTCTCATATATGGAGGTGACAAAGAGCTCATCGTAAAAGGTTACGTTGATGCAAGCTTTGACACTGATCCGGACGATTCTAAATCGCAAACCGGATATGTGTTTACATTAAACGGTGGAGCTATCAGTTGGTGCAGTTCTAAACAAAGCGTTGTAGTGGGATCTACATGTGAAGCGGAGTACATAGCTGCTTCGGAAGCAGCAAATGAAGGAGTCTGGATGAAGGAGTTCATATCCGATCTAGGTGTCATACCTAGTGCATCGGGTCCAATGAAAATCTTTTGTGACAATACTGGTGCAATTGCCTTGGCAAAGGAATCCAGATTTCACAAGAGAACCAAGCACATCAAAAGACGCTTCAATTCCATCTGGGATCTAGTCCAGGTGGGAGACATAGAGATTTGCAAGATACATACGGATCTGAATGTTGCAGACCCGTTGACTAAACCTCTTCCACGAGCAAAACATGATCAGCACCAAGGCTCCATGGGTGTTAGAATCATTACTGTGTAATCTAGATTATTGACTCTAGTGCAAGTGGGAGACTGAAGGAAATATGCCCTAGAGGCAATAATAAAGTTATTATTTATTTCCTTATATCATGATAAATGTTTATTATTCATGCTAGAATTGTATTAACCGGAAACATAATACATGTGTGAATACATAGACAAACAGAGTGTCACTAGTATGCCTCTACTTGACTAGCTCGTTAATCAAAGATGGTTATGTTTCCTAACCATGAACAAGGAGTTGTTATTTGATTAACGAGATCACATCATTAGGTGAATGATCTGATTGACATGACCCATTCCATTAGCTTAGCACCCGATCGTTTAGTATGTTGCTATTGCTTTCTTCATGACTTATACATGTTCCTATGACTATGAGATTATGCAACTCCCGTTTGCCGGAGGAACACTTTGTGTGCTACCAAACGTCACAATGTAAATGGGTGATTATAAAGGTGCTCTACAGGTGTCTCCAAAGGTACATGTTGGGTTGGCGTATTTCGAGATTAGGATTTGTCACTCTGATTGTCGTAGAGGTATCTCTGGGCCCTCTCGGTAATGCACATCACATAAGCCTTGCAAGCATTGCAACTAATGAGTTAGTTGCGAGATGATGTATTACAAAACGAGTAAAGAGACTTGCCGGTAACGAGATTGAACTAGGTATTGAGATACCGACGATCGAATCTCGGGCAAGTAACATACCGATGACAAAGGGAACAACGTATGTTGTTATGCGGTCTGACCGATAAAGATCTTCGTAGAATATGTAGGAGCCAATATGAGAATCCAGGTTCTGTTATTGGTTATTGACCAGAGACGTGTCTCGGTCATGTCTACATTGTTCTCGAACCTGTAGGGTCCGCACGCTTAAGGTTTCGATGACAGTTATATTATGAGTTTATGAGTTTTGATGTACCGAAGTTAGTTCGGAGTCCTGGATGTGATCACGGACATGACGAGGAGTCTCAAAATGGTCGAGACATAAAGATTGATATATTGGACGGCTATATTCGGACACCGGAAGTGTTCCGGGTGATTTCGGAGAAAACCGGAGAGCCGGAGGGTTACCGGAACCCCCTCGGGAGAAGTAATGGGCCATATGGGCCTTAGTGGAGAGAGAGAGGGGCTGCCAGAGGTGGGCAGCGCGCCTCCTCCCCCCTGGTCCGAATTGGACTAGGAGAGGGGGGGCGGCGCCCCCCTTTCCCTCTCCCTCCCAACTTCTTTCCCCCTCCTAGTAGGAGTCCTACTCCTACTAGGAGGAGGACTCCTCCTGGCGCGCCTATAGGGGCCGGCCGGCCTCCTCCCCTTGCTCCTTTATATACGGGGGCAGGGGGGCACCCCTAGACACACAAGTTGATCTTCGTGATCGTTCCTTAGCCGTGTGCGGTGCCCCCCTCCACCATATTCCACCTCGGTCATATTGTAGTGGTGCTTAGGCGAAGCCCTGCGACGGTAGAACATCAAGATCGTCAGCACGCCGTCGTGCTGACGAAAATCCTCCCCGACGCTTTGCTGGATCGGAGCCCGGGGATCGTCATTGAGCTGAACATGTGCTAGAACTCGGAGGTGCCGTAGTTTCGGTGCTTGATCGGTCGGGCCGTGGAGACGTACGACTACATCAACCAAACGCTTCCGCTGTTGATCTACAAGGGTACGTAGATCACACTCTCCCCTCTCGTTGCTATGCATCACCATGATCTTGCGTGTGCGTAGGAATTTTTTTGAAATTACTACGTTCCCCAACACTTCTACCATCAATAAATTTTGACCTTGTTTCTCGTCTCATTGCTGATTACAACGCAATAAGTAATTGCAAATCTGTTCACACCTATCAAACTAATATGTGTTCACACTTAGCACCGGGCTATAAAAACTACCCACTCGAAAATTACTTCACAGTTCCTCTCCTCATCACCCACAAAACTGATTTTTTCTGTCAAGTCGTTCCGCCATGACCGTTAGGAGGAGTTTAGGGTGGACATATAACCAGGCAACAAAGACCAAGGCCACGGAAGCACTAGAGAGGTCCCATCGCAAAGCCGCAGCCGCAACAGAGATGTCCCAGTGCGCCGCGGAGCCCTCGAACGAGCTCTCACGGGCACGTGAGGGCTCTCACAAGCGCATTCTCGGCGTCGGCCATCGCGACGAGCCGGCATTCCAGAAGTCCTTCGCCGGCGATGACGACATTCTCGCTGGCGTCACTATGCAGCAGGAGCTGGTCGACGGCTTGACGAAGCTGTTCAAGATCAGCGATGCCTCAGTTGACAAGGCGACCGGCCTCGTTGAGCAACTCATGTGTGACAATGCGAAGCTCCTCAAGTTGGTCGCCGAGAAGGAGGATGAGGCCGCGCCGGCTGGAAGATGCTGCATGAGCAGAGTAGTGCCTCGGAGATGACGCTGAAAGCGGTCATAGAGGAACTGATGGGTGTCTTGAGGAAGCTCCGGATCGAGCGCGAGCAGGAGGTGGAGGAATCTGTGGCTTCTTTCAAGCAAAGTTGTGAGGAATCGAAGAAGGAGCTGGAGGATTTCGCCGCCCGACGATCCATCGACGAGTAGAGACAGTAGCAACCCAGATCATTGTCTTCAATTTCCTTCTTCTCTTGCTCCCGTATCTTCCGGGCTTTGCCACATGTGGCATTTTAAATTATATGGAATATGTAAGACAATTATTATCTGTGACATTGTAAATTTTTCATCGTATTATCCATTGCCATTTTATTTGTGGTCGTATTATCCGTTGCCCTATGTAGCAATTTAAATTAGGATGGAATACGAGTTGAAAACACGAACAAAGCAAATGCTGCCATGGGATCACTGAAGGAAATATGCCCTAGAGGCAATAATAAAGTTATTATTTATTTCCTTATTTCATGATAAATTTTTATTATTCATGCTAGAATTGTATTAACCGGAATCATAATACATGTGTGAATACATAGACAAAAAGAGTGTCACTAGTATGCCTCTACTAGACTAGCTCATTGATCAAAGATGGTTATGTTTCCTAACCATAGACATGAGTTGTCATTTGATAAACGGGATCACATCATTAGGAGAATGATGTGATTGACTTGACCCATTCCGTTAGCTTAGCACTTGACCGTTTTAGTTTACTGCTATTGCTTTCTTCATGACTTATAGATGTTCCTATGATTATGAGATTATGCAACTCCCCATTATCGGAGGAACACTTTGTGTGCTACCAAATGTCACAACATAACTGGGTGATTATAAAGGTGCTCTACAGGTGTCTCCGATGGTACTTGTTGAGTTGGCATAAATCGAGATTAGGATTTGTCACTCCGATTGTCGAAGAGGTATCTCTGGGCCCTCTCGGTAATACACATCACTATAAGCCTTGCAAGCATTGTGACTAATGAGTTGGTTGTGGGATGATGTATTACGAAACGAGTAAAGAGACTTGCCAGTAACGAGATTGAACTAGGTATGAGGATACCGACGATCGAATCTCGGGCAAGTAACATACCGATGACAAAGGGAACAACGTATGTTGTTATGCGGTTTGATCGATAAAGATCTTCGTAGAATATGTAGGAGCCAATATGAACATCCATGTTCCGCTATTGGTTATTGACCAGAGACGTGTCTCGGTCATGTCCACATAGTTCTCGAACCCGTAGGGTGCGCACGCTTAATGTTCAGTGACGATCGGTATTATGAGTTTATGTGATTTGTTGTACCGAAGGTAGTTCGGAGTCCCGGTGAGACCGGGGACATGACGAGGAGTCTTGAAATGGTCGAGACGTAAAGATCGATATATTGGACGACTATATTCGGACATCGGAAAGGTTCTGAGTGATTCAGGTATTTTTCGGAGTACCGGGGAGTTACGGGAATACGGGGAAGAAGTATTGGGCCTCATGGGCCAAGTGGTGGAAGAGAGGAGGCAGGGCGCGCGGCCCCCTAGCCCAAACCAAATTGGACTAGGGGGGTGCCCCCCTTTCCTCCTTTCCTCCCTCTCCTTCCTTCTCCCTCTCCTCCTTCCTTTCCCCCTCCTAATAGGAGTAGGAAAGGGGAGTCCTACTCCTACTAGGAGGAGGACTCCTCCTGGCGCGCCCTGCAAGGGCCGGCCGGCCTCCCCCTTGCTCCTTTATATACGGGGGCAGGGGCACCCTAGGACACACAAGTTGATTGTTCCAAGCCGTGTGCGGTGCCCCCCTCAACCCTAATCCGCCTCGATCATATCGTAGGGGTGCTTAGGCGAAGCCCTGCGTCGGTAGCAACATCATCACCGTCATCACGCCGTCGTGCTGACGGAACTCTCCCATGAAACTCTGCTGGATCGGAGTTCGTGGAACGTCATCGAGCTAAACATGTGCTGAACTCGGAGGTGTCGTGCGTTCGGTACTAGGATCGGTCGGATCATGAAGACGTACGACTAGATCAACCGCGTTCTCATAATGCTTCCGCTTACGGTCTACGAGGGTACATAGACGATACTCTCCCCTCTCGTTGTTGTGCATCACCATGATCTTGCGTGTGCGTAGGATTTTTTTAAATTACTACGTTCCCCAACAGTGGCGTCCGAGCCAGGTTTATGCGTAGATGTTATATGCACGAGTAGAACACAAGTGAGTTGTGGGCAATACAAGCCATACTGCTTACCAGCATGTCATACTTTGGTTCAGCGGTATTGTTGGATGAAGCAGCCCGGACCGACATTACACGTACGCTTACGTGAGACTGGTTCTACCGACGTGCATTGCACACAGGTGGCTGGCGGGTGTCAGTTTCTCCAACTTTAGCTGAACCAAGTGTAACTACGCCCGGTCCTTGTTGAAGGTTAAAACAACACTAACTTGACGAAATATCATTGTGGTTTTGATGCGTAGGTAAGAACGGTTCTTGCTCAGCCCGTAGCAGCCACGTAAAACTTGCAACAACAAAATAGAGGACATCTAACTTGTTTTTGCAGGGCATGTTGTGATGTGATATTGTCAAGACGTGATGAGATATAAATTGTTGTATGAGATGACCATGTTTTGTTAAAGTTATCGGCAATTGGCAGAAGCCTTATGGTTGTCTCTTTATTGCATAAGATGCAAGCGCCATACAATTGCTTTACTTCATCGCTATGCGATAGCAATAGTTGCAAGAGCAATAGTTGGCGAGACGACCATATGATGACACATTGATAGAGATCAAGATCATGGAGATCATGGTGTCATGCCGGTGACGATAGAGATCATGACGGTACTTTGGAGATGGAGATCAAAGGCGCAAGATGATCATGGCCATATCATGTCACATATTTTGATTGCATGTGATGTTTATCCTTTATGCATCTTATTTTGCTTAGTTTGGCGGTAGCATTATAAGATGATCTCTCACTAAATTTCAAGGTACAAGTGTTCTTCCTGAGTATGCACCATTGCGAAAGTTCGTCGTGCCGAGACACCACGTGATGATCGGGTGTGATAAGCTCTACGTTCACATACAACGGGTGCAAGCCAGTTTTGCACATGCTGAAATACTCGGGTTAAACTTGACGAGCCTAGCATATGCAGATATGGCCTCGGAACACTGAGACCAAAAGGTCGAGCGTGAATCATATAGTAGATATGATCAACATAGTGATGTTCACCATTGAAAACTACTCAATTTCACGTGATGATCGGTCATGGTTTAGTTGATTTGGATCACGTGATCACTTAGATGATTAGAGGGATGTCTATCTAAGTGGGAGTTCTTAAATATGATTAATTGAACTTTAATTTATCATGAACTTAGTCCTGATAGTATTTGCATAAATATGTTGTAGATCAATAGCTCGCGATGTAGCTCCCCATTTATTTTGATATGTTCCTAGAGAAAAACTAAGTTGAAAGATGTTAGTAGCAATGATGCGGATTGGATCCATGATCTGAGGATTATCCTCATTGCTGCATAGAAGAATTATGTCCTTGATGCACCGCTAGGTGACAGACCAATTGCAGGAGCAGATGCAGATGTTATGAACGTTTGGCGAGCTCGATATGATGACTACTTGATAGTTTAGTGCACCATGATTTACGACTTAGAATCGGGGCTTCAAAGAAGTTTTGAACGCCACGGAGCATATGAGATGTTCCAAGAGTTGAAATTAGTATTTCAGACTCACACCCATGTCGAAAGGTAAGACCTTTGACAAGCACTTTGCCTACAAGATGGAGGAGAATAGCTCAGCTAGTGAGCATGTGCTCAGAATGTCTGAGTACTACAATCACTTGAATCAAGTGGGAGTTAATCTTCCAGATAAGATAGTGATTGACAGAGTTCTCTAGTCACTATCACCAAGTTACTGGAACTTCATGATGAACTATAATATGCAAAGGATAACGGAAACGATTCCCAAGATCTTCGTGATGTTGAAATCGACAAAGGTAGAAATCAAGAAAAGCATCAAGTGTTGATGGTTGACAAGACCACTAGTTTCAAGAAAAGGGCAAAGGGAAGAAGGGGAACTTCAAGAAGAATGGCAAGCAAGTTGCTGCTCAAGTGAAGAAGCCCAAGTCTAGACCTAAGCCTGGGACTAAGTGCTTCTACTGCAAAGGGACTAGTCACTGGAAGAAGAACTGCCCCAAGTATTTGGCGGATAAGAAGGATGACAAAGTGAACAAATGTATATTTGATATACATGTTATTGATGTGTACTTTACTAGTGTTTATAGCAACCCCTCAGTATTTGATACTAGTTCAGTGCTGAGATTAGTAACTCGAAACGGGAGTTGTTGAATGAACACAGACTAGTTATGGGTGAAGTGACGATGTGTGTTGGAAGTGGTTCCAAGATTGATATGATCATCATCGCACACTCCCTATACTTTCAGGATTAGTGTTGAACCTAAATAAATGTTATTTGGTGTTTGCGTTAAGCATGAATATGATTTGATCATGTTTATTGCAATACGGTTATTCATTTAAAGTCAGGGGATAATTGTTGTTCTGTTTACATGAATAGAACCTTCAATGGTCATACACCCAAGGTGAATGGTTTATTGCATCTCGATCGTAGTGATACACATATTCATAATATTGAAGCCAAAAAGATGCAAAGTTAATAATGATAGTGCAACTTATTTGTGGCACTGCTGTTTAGGTCATATTGGTGTAAAGCGCATGAAGAAAATCCATGCTGATGGGCTTTTGGAATCACTCGATTATGAATCAGTTGATGCTTGCAAACCATGCCTCATGGGCAAGATGACTAAGACTCCGTTCTCTGGAACAATGGAGCGAGCAACAAACTTGTTGGAAATAATACATACTGATGTATGCAGTCCGATGAGTGTTGAGGCTCGCGGCAGGTATCGTTATTTTCTGACCTTCATAGATGATTTGAGTAAGATATGGGTATATCTTCTTGATGAAACAAATATCTGAAACATTTGAAAAGTTCAAATAATTTCAGAGTGAAGTGGAAAATCATCGTAACAAGAAAATAAAGTTTCTACGATCTGATCGTGGAGGAGAATATTTGAGTTACGAGTTTGGTCTTCAACTAAAACAATGTGGAATAGTTTCACAAATTCATGCCACCTGGAACACCACAATATAATGGTATGTCCGAACGTCATAATTGTGCTCTATTGGATATAGTGCAATCTATGATGTCTCTTACCGATTTGCCACTATCGTTTTGGGGTTATGCATTAGAGACAACTGCATTCACGTTGAATAGGGCACCATCTAAATCCGTTGAGACGACGCCATATGAATTGTGGTTTAGCAAGAAACCTAATCTGTCGTTTCTTAAAGTTTGGGGCTATGATGCTTATGTGAAAAAGTTTCAACATGATAAGCTTGAACCCAAATCGGAGAAATGCATCATCATAGGATAGCCAAAGGAAACTGTTGGGTACACCTTCTATCACAGATCAGAAGGCAAGATATTCATTGCTAAGAATGGATCCTTTCTAGAGAAGAAGTTTCTCTCGAAAGAAGTGAGTGGGGGGAATGTAGAACTTGATAAGGTAATTGCACCTTCTCCTGAATTGGAAAGTAGTTCATCATAAAAATCAGTTCTAGTGATTCCTACACCAATTAGTAAGGAAGCTAATGATGATGATCATGAAACTTCAGATCAAGTTGTTACCGAACCTCGTAGGACAACCAGAGTCTGGTCCGCACCATAGTGGTATGGTAATCCTTTCTGGAAGTCATGTTACTAGACCATGACGAACCTACGAACTATGAGGAAGCGATGATGAGCCCAAATTCCGCAAAATGGTTTGAGTCCATGAAATCTGAGATGGGATCCATGTATGGGAACAAAGTATGGACTTTGATTGACTTGCCCGATGATCGGTGAGTCATTAAGAATAAATGGATCTTCAAGAGGAAGACGGATGTGTTACTATCTACAAAGCTCGAATTGTCGCAAAATATTTTTGACAAGTTCAAGGTGTTGACTACGATGAGATTTTCTCACTCGTTTCAATGCTTAAAAGTATGTCCGAATCATGTTAGGAGGTGCCGCATTTTATAAAATCTGGCAAATGGATGTCAAAACTATATTCCTTAATGGATTTCTTAAAGAAGAGTTGTATATGATGCAACCAGAAGGTTTTGTCGATCCTAAAGGTGCTAACAAAGTGAGCAAGCTCCAGCGATCCATCTATGGACTGGTGCAAGCATCTCGGAGTTGGAATATACGCTTTGATAAAGTGATCAAAGTATATAGTTTTATACAAACTTGCGGTGAAGCCTGTATTTACAAGAAATTGAGTGGGAGCACTTCAACATTTCTGATAAGTATATGTGAATATTGTTGATCGGAAATAATGTATAATTTTCTGGAAAGCATAAAGGAGTGTTTGAAAAGAATTTTTCAAAGGAAGACCTCGATGAAGCTGCTTACACATTGAGCATCAAGATCTATAGAGATAGATCAAGATGCTTGATAAGTTTTTTCAATGAGTACATACCTTGACAAGATTTTAAAGTAGTTCAAAATGGAACAGTCAAAGAAGGAGTTCTTGCCTGTGTTGCAAGGTGTGAAGTTGAGTAAAGACTCAAAACCCAACCACAGCAGAAAATAGAAAGAGAATGAAAAGTCATTGCCTATGCCTCAGTCATAGGTTCTATAAAGTATGTTATGCAATTTACCATCCTATTGTATACCTTAGCATGATTCTGGCAAGGGAGTACAATAATGATCTAGGAGTAGATCACTGGACAACGGTCAAAATTATCTTTAGAGGACTAAGGAAATATTTCTCGGTTATGGAGGTGATAAAAGAGTTCGTCGTAAAGAGTTACGTCGATGCAAGATTTTTACATTGATCTAGATGACTCTAAGTCTCGATCTGGATACATATTGAAAGTGGGAGCAATTAGCTAGAGTAGCTCCGTGCAGAGCATTGTAGACATAGAAATTTGCGAAATACACATGGATCTAAATGTTACAGACCCATAGACTAAACTTCTCTCACAAGCAAAACATGATCACTCTTTGGGTGTTAATCACATAAAAATGTGAACTAGATTATTGACTCTAGTAAACCCTTTGGGTATTAGTCACATAGAGATGTGAACTAATTACATAAAAATGTGAACTAGATTATTGACTCTAGTGCAAGTGGGAGACTGAAGGAAATATGCCCTAGAGGCAATAATAAAGTTATTATTTATTTCCTTATTTCATGATAAATGTTTATTATTCATGCTATAATTGTATTAACCGGAAACATAATACATGTGTGAATACATAGACAAACAGAGTGTCACTAGTATGCCTCTACTAGACTAGCTCATTGATCAAACATGGTTATGTTTCCTAACCATAGACATGAGTTTTCATTTGATAAACGGGATCACATCATTAGGAGAATAATGTGATTGACTTGACCCATTCTGTTAGCTTAGCACTTGATCGTTTTAGTTTATTGCTATTGCTTTCTTCATGACTTATACATGTTCCTATGACTATGAGATTATGCAACTCCCAATTACCAGAGGAACACTTTGTGTGCTACCAAACGTCACAACGTAACTGAGTGATTATAAAGGTGCTCTATAGGTGTCTCCGATGATACTTGTTGAGTTGGCATAAATCAAGATTAGGATTTGTCACTCCGATTGTCGGAGAGGTATCTCTGGGCCCTCTCGGTAATACACATCACTATAAGCCTTTCAAGCATTGTGACTAATGAGTTAGTTGCGGGATGATGTATTACAAAACGAGTAAAGAGACTTGCCGGTAACGAGATTGAACTAGGTATGAGGATATCGACGATCGATTCTCGGGCAAGTAACATACCAATGACAAAGGGAACAACGTATGTTGTTATGCGGTTTGACCGATAAAGATCTTCGTAGAATATGTAGGGGCCAATATGAACATCCAGGTTCCGCTATTGGTTATTGACAAGAGACGTGTCTCGTTCATGTCTACAAAGTTCTCGAACCCGTAGGGTCCACACGCTTAACGTTCGGTGACGATCGGTATTATGAGTTTATGTGATTTGTTGTACCGAAGGTAGTTCGGAGTCCCGGATGAGATCGGGGATATGACGAGAAGTCTCGAAATGGTCGAGACGTAAAGATCGATATATTGGACGACTATATTCGGACATCGTAAAGCTTCTGAGTGATTCAGGTATTTTTCGGAGTACCGGGGAGTTACGGAAATACGGAGAAGAAGTATTGGGCCTCATGGGCCAAGTGGTGGAAGAGAGGAGGCAAGGCGCGCGCCCCCCCTAGCCCAAACCGAATTGGACTAGGGGCCGGCCCCCCTTTCCTCCTTTCCTCCCTCTCCTTCCTTCTCCCTCTCCTCCTTCCTTTCCCCCTCCTAGTAGGAGTAGGAAAGGGGAGTCCTACTCCTACTAGGAGGAGGACTACTCCTCCTGGCGCGCCCTGCAAGGGCCGGCCGGCCTCCCGTTGCTCCTTTATCTACGGGGGCAGGGGGGCACCCCAGGACACAGAAGTTGATTGTTCCAAGCCGTGTGCGGTGCCCCCCTCCACCATAGTCCTCCTCGATCATATCGTAGCGGTGCTTAGGCGAAGCCCTGCGTCGGTAGCAACATCATCACCGTCATCACGCAGTCGTGCTGACGGAACTCTCCCATGAAACTCTGCTGGATCGGAGTTCGTGGGACATCATCGAGATGAGCATGTGCTGAACTCGGAGGTGTCGTGCGTTCGGTACTTGGATCGGTCGGATCATGAAGACGTATGACTACATCAACCGCGTTCTCATAACGCTTCCGCTTATGGTCTACGAGGGTACGTATACGATACTCTCCCCTCTCGTTGCTGTGCATCACCATGATCTTGCGTGTGCGTAGGATTTTTTTTTGAAATTACTACATTCCCCAACAATCACAAGCAAGCACCCTCCGTCCAGGTGCTTTAATTAACCCATTAATGGAGAATTTATGAGCGAGGCGGGCAGCGGCTGGTGCATGGAGGTCAAAGAGCTCGCTTCCCGGTGAGCATGGACGGCCTTGCTGCTCGCACGTGTCCCGTTGAGCCTGCGAGGTGGACAAGATGCATGCGTCCCGTCGAGCCTGCGCGGCGGACTGCTCGCACGCGTCCCATCAAGTCTGCATGGCAGACTTCTCGCGCTCGTCCCGTCTAATCAAACAGTTGCACGCACACCACCGAGTATGGTTAAATTTCGACACGGTAAATATAATACAACTGTTTGCGATATTAACGTGTCAGCTTTTTGTTTCAAAAAGGACTTCGTTGGCTACTAATGTGCGCGCCTCTTCTCAAACCGGATGATTTTTTTACCACGGCATATATGTGCCATGTCATGAAACCATGCCGAGTTTCTTGTTTTTTGGGTGACTTTTTGATTTACTGGTATTTAAAAACTGAGATTCTCAATGTTTCAGGACGACGACAAGTTTGTAATTCATTCTCGTTCCTTAAATGAGACCTAAACATGCACCCAATGACACATGTATGATTTCCTGCCATTTTGCTTCACTGGAGCATGTGGTTGTAGTTCAAATTTGAATTATGGACTACATTAAATGCATAGAAAACTTATTAATTAGTAATATATATACAATGGCCAAACGAACCCTGAACAGTTTCAAATTTCAGCCCGACACTCCTGTTATTCTATGCTGCCTGTAGAAAACAAAGTTCAAGGCGAGAAGAGGCAGCGATTATCGTTTAAATTTCAGCACAGATATCCTGTCGTTCCATGTTACCCGTAGAAGAAAATACAAGGCGAAAAGAGGCAGTGATTACGTTTCACCCACAAGGGGGACATGTTTCCCTATCGGAACCACGAGGCTTCTTTGAGAGAAGCTCTAGTTTTTGTAAGAGGTTTGTAATAAAGGTTGGCCCAAATTGGACAATGTTTTTATCACGACATATATGTGCCATGACGTGACACCATGCCACCTTTGATGAATTTCTGGTGAGTTTAGGATTTATGCGGACTTAAAAACCGAGATTTGAAATGTTTGAGGACAAGCCATGACACCGGTACAGTTATAATTCATTCCCATTCCTGGCATGGGACCTAAACATGCACCCAAGGACACATGTATAATTTTTCTAGCCATTTTGGTGAACTGGAGCATGTATTTGTAGTTCAGATTTGAATTATGGACATTAAATGCCTAGGAAACTCAATTAGTCTATAAAAGGGCCAAACGAACCCTGAATAAGTTTAAATTTCATCACTGATACCCTGTCGTTCAATGTTGCCCGTGAAAGAAAATACAAGGCGAAAAGAGGTAGTGATTACGTTTCACCCACAAGGGGAACACGTTTCCCTATCAGAACCACGAGGCTTCTTTGAGAGAAGCTCCAGTTTTTGCAAGAGCTTTGTAATAAAGCTTGTCCCAAATTGGACAATGTTTTTACCATGACATATATGTGCCATGACGTGACACCATGCCACCTTTGATGACTTTTCGGTGAGTTTAGGATTTATGGGGACTTAAAACCCGAGATTAGAAATGTTTGAGGACGAGCCATGACACTGGTACGGTTGTAATTCGTTCCCATTCCTGGCATGGGACCTAAACATGCACCCAAGGACACATGTATAATTTTTCTAGCCATTTTGGTGAACTGGAGCATGTATTTGTAGTTCAGATTTGAATTATGGACATTAAATGCCTAGGAAACTCAATTAGTGTATAAAAAGGCCAAACGAACCCTGAATAAGTTTAAATTTCAGCACAGATATCCTGTCGTTTCATGTTGCCCATAGAAGAAAATACAAGGCGAAAAGGGGCAATGATTACATTTCGCCCACAAGGGGGACATGTTTCCCCATCGGAACCACAAGGCTTCTTTGAGAGAAGCTCTGGTTTGTAAGAGGCTTGTAATAAAACTTGCGCCACAATGGACGAAAAAATTCCTCGACATATAAGTGCCATGTCATGACACCATGGAAGGTTTCATGATTTTCAGCTTAGTTTTGGATTTACGGGGATTTAAAAACCAAGATTCTTCTCACGAAATGTTTTCAAATAGCACATAGTTCACTCACGAAAGCTGATATTCAATGAAAACATCGTGGAAACCATATTTTAAAGTTTCATAAAAATCTGAAAAAATGTGGGATGTTAAGAAGCTGATGTTTTATTGCGACACAAAATTTCAAGTTGAAAAACATTATGAGATGTGAGCTATGAAAAAGACAAATTCCACCCTAAATAGTGACATTACTATTCGGCACTATTCAACACTGATTTTGTCTTTTTCATAGCTCACATCTCGTAATGTGTTTCAACTTGAAATTTTGTGTGGCAATAAAACATCATCCTCTTAACGTCCCGCTTTTTTGGAATTTTTTTGAAACTTAAAAACATCTTTTTCTCATGGTTTTCACCGGTTTCCACTGAATGTTGGTTTCCGTATGATATCCCCCCGCTGTGCGCGTGATCTGGGTCGTGCGTTCTGACTTGCCAGAACCCAAACCCCACGGATCATACGTGTGCACCGTTGGATGCTCCCAGATCGAACAGCAACCCCGAGCCCTTTCGGCAGCACATGTAGTACATGGGTAAGCACCGTGCGCATGCGTCGTGTAGCTCATGCTTCCTTCTCTACTACGTTTTCATTCAAAGCAGGCTACCGTTTCTCGCCACTCCTCTCATCGGTTTCCCGCCTCTTCTCCCAGATGTGCATGATGTAGATGTTCGTTTAATTCTTATAGTTCATCTCATCCAAAATCAATTAGTTTTATAAAAAAAACTATTTTAAGATTCATGGAATTGTGCATTGTAAAGGTAAAAACAAAAGGTGACAATTCATTTAGAAAAAAAGGTTTGGGCAATTAAGATATGGAAGATTTTAGAGAACAAAGGAGAAGTGCTTGTGTTTTGAGGTTTGTGCATTATGCTTAAGTTCAACCATGGAGTCTTCTAGATTGTACATGTGGCAGAATTTGGTGGAATGTAGATGATATCCAACGGCCAGTAGTGCTCGGATTTGCCATCTCTGTATCGTCGGATTGGCTTCATCCAACGAGCAACTTTCAAAGTTATTCGCACACTATATAGGTGTATAGATGTATATATATGTGTGTGTGTGTGTGTCCCATGCTAGACAAAATAAAGTTTGAGTGCATGCGTGGGACGACC
>NC_041382.1:421803892-421860809 GCF_002162155.2 Triticum dicoccoides
CACCTTGAAGTTGGGAAACTGACATCATAGGTATTGAACCAGGCTTGGAGTCGGGTACGGTGTTCGGTTTGTAATGTACTTGGCGTGGCCCATCGAAGTTGTGCATTTGGGATTTAAACACATCATACACCATCGTACCCATACATATTTTCGGGCCGCATGCAGTGTATACGGGGTCTTCTGATCGACCACGTCTCCCTTGTGCGGTTTATTGTGATGACACGGATATATGTGGGCTCCCCGAGTGTATATATATCATCCCTTTGGCCGATAATGAGGGGTATGTGTTGGCCAAGAATGGATTCCTCCTAGTTCATGTTAGGGCCGGTTACCGTCAAATGTCGGTCAACCAAAGCTCGAGCTCATGCGTTGTTGGTAACCCACAAGTATAGGGGATCGCAATAGTTTTCAAGGGTAGAGTATTCAACCCAAATTTATTGATTCAACACAAGGGGAGCCAGAGAATATTCTCAAGTATTAGTAGCTGAGTTGTCAATTCAACCACACCTGGAAACTTAATATCTGCAGCAAAGTGTTTAGTAGCAAAGTAATATGATAGTAGTGATAACGTAGCAAAAGGTAACAGTAGTAAAAGCAATATTTTTGGTATTTTGTAGTGATGATAGCAATAGCAATGGAAAAGTAAATAAGCGAAGCACAATATATGGAAAGCTCGTAGGCAATGGATCGGTGATGGAGAATTATGCCGGATGCGGTTCATCATGTAACAGTCATAACCTAGGGTGACACAGAACTAGCTCCAGTTCATTGATATAATGTAGGCATGTATTCCGAACATAGTCATACGTGCTTATGGAAAAGAACTTGCATGACATCTTTTGTCCTACCCTCCCATGGCAGCGGGGTCCTTACAGAAACTAAGGGATATTAAGGCCCCCTTTTAATAGAGAACCAGAACAAAGCATTAACATATGGTGAATACATGAAATCCTCAAACTATGGTCATCACAGGTAAGTATCCCGATTATTGTCACTTCGGGGTTAACGGATCATAACACATAATAGGTGACTATAGACTTGTAAGATAGGATCAAGAACACTCATATATTGATGAAAATATAATAGGTTCAGATCTGAAATCATGGCACTCGGGCCCTAATGACAAGCATTAAGCATAGCAAAGTCATAGCAACATCAATCTCAGAACATAGTGGATACTAGGGATCAAACCCTAACAAAACTAACTCGATTACATGATAGATCCCATCCAACCCATCACTGTCCAGCAAGCCTACGATGGAATTACTCACGCACGGCGGTGAGAATCATGAAATTGGTGATGGAGGATGGTTGATGATGACGATGGCGACAGATTCCCCTCTCTGGAGCCCCGAACGGACTCCAGATTAGCCCTCCCGAGAGGTTTTAGGGCTTGGCGGCGGCTCCGTATCATAAAACGCGATAATTTCTTCTCTCTTATTTTTTTCTCATCGAAACTCAATATATGGAGGTGGAGTTGGAGTCGGAGACGCAACAGGGGGCCCATGAGGTAGGGGGGCGTGTCCTAGGGGGGCAGGCACCCCCCACCCTCGTGGCAAGACGGTGGGCCCCCTGGCCTTCATCTTTGGCAGGTATTTTTCTTATTTTTTGAAAAGTGTCTCCGTGAAGTTTCAGGTCATTCTGAGAACGTTTGATCCTGCACATAAATAACACCATGGTAATGCTGCTAAAAACAACGTCAGTCCGGGTTAGTTCCATTCAAATCATGCAAGTTAGAGTCGAAAACAAGGGCAAAGGTGTTTGGAAAAGTAGATATGTTGGAGACGTATCAACTCCCCCAAGCTTAAACCTTTGCTTGTCCTCAAGCAATTCAGTTGACAAACTGAAAGTGATAAAGAAAAACTTCTAGAAACTCTGTTTGCTCTTGTTGTTGTAAATATGTAAAGCCAGCATTCAAGTTTTCAGCAAAGATTATAACTAACCACATTTGCAATAACGCATAGGTCTCAAGTTTACTCATATCAATAGCATAATCAACTAGCGAGCCATAATAATAAAACTCGGATGACAACACTTTCTCAAAACAATCATAATATGATATAACAAGGTGGTATGTCGCTAGCCCTGAGGCCGCAGAACATAAATGCAGAGCACCTTTAAAGACCAAGGACTGACTAGACATTGTAATTCATGGTAAAAGAGATCCAGTCAAGTCATACTCAATGTAAACTAACAGTAATGAATGGAAATGACAGCGGTGCTCTCCAACTGGTGCTTTTTAATAAGAGGGTGATGACTCAGCATAAAAGTAAATAGATAGACCCTTCTCAGAGGGAAGCAGGGATTTGTAGAGGTGCCAGATTCTGAAATAGAGGTGAATAATATTTTGAGCGGTATACTTTCATTGTCAACATAACAACCAAGAGATGGCGATATCTTCCATGCTACACACATTATAGGTGGTTCCCAAACAGAATGATAAAGTTTATACTCCCCCTTCCACCACAAGCATTAATCCATGGCTTGCTTGAAACAACGAGTGCCTCCAACTAACAAGAGTCCCAGTGGGAGTTTTGTTTGCAATTATTTTGATTTAGTTTGCATAAAGCATGGGACTAGGCATCCCGGTGACCAGCCATTTATCTCGTGAGTGAGGAGCAGAGTCCACTCCTCTTGAGAATAACCCGCCTAACATGGAAGATACGGGCAGCCCTAGTTGATACATGAGCTATTCGAGCATACAAAACAGGATATTTATTTGAAGGTTTAGAGTTTGGCACATACAAATTTACTTGGAACGGTAGGTAGATACCGTATATAGGTAGGTATAGTGGACTCATGTGGAATAACTTTGGGGTTTAAGGAGTTTGGATGCACAGGCAGTATTCCTGCTTAGTACATGTGAAGGCTAGCAAAAGACTAGGAAGCGACCAGCTAGAGAGCGACAACAGTCATGAACACGCATTAAAATTAATCAACACTAAATGCAAGCATGAGTAGGATATAATCCACCATGAACATAAATATCATGAAGGCTATGTTGATTTTGTCTCAACTACATGCGTGAACATGTGCCAAGTCAAGTCACTTAAATCATTCAGAGGAGGATACCACCCTATCATACCACATCACAACTATCTCAATAGCATGTTGGCATGCAAGGTAAACCAATATAACTCATAGCTAATCAAGCATGGCACAAGAAACTATGATCTCTAGTTGTCATTGCAAACATGTTTATTCATAATAGGCCGAATCAGGAATGATGAACTAATCATGTTTACAAAAACAAGAGAGGTCGAGTTCATACCAGCTTTTCTCATCTCAGTCAGTCCATCATATATCATCATAATTGCCTTTCACTTGCACGACCGAATGATGTGAATAATATTAAAAGTGCACGTGCATTGGACTAAGCTGGAATCTGCAAGCATTCAATAAACAGGAGAAGACAAGGAAATATGGGCTCTTTTGTCAGATCAACAATAATGCATATAAGAGCCACTTCAACAATTTAATTATGGTCTTCTCCTATCGCCCCCAAAGAAAAGAAAAGAAATAAAACTATTTATACTGGAGAGCTCCCAACAAGCAAAAGAAGAACATGAAATATTTTTGGGTTTTCTTTTTAATTACTACTACAATCATGGAAGGTAAATTAATTAAAAGCTACAACTAATTTTTTTGGTTTTTCTTAAGGTTTATTAAACACACAAGAAGAAAGCATAAAAAGGAAATTAAACTAGCATGGATGATACAATGAAAAAGTATGAGCACCGACATCTAGCAATGAGTGTGTGAACATAAATGTAATGTCAGTGAGAAATACGTACTCCTACAAGCTTAGGCTTTTGGCCTAAGTTGGTCTATGGCCACGGCTGGCCTGGCGGATATCCATAATAATAGTTGTTGGGGTCGTATTGTGATGCAGCGGCTATCGCCTACTGAGCTGCAGCGTGGCGACGAGCAGCCTCCTCTCTCCTCTCGTACTCATCTGCCTCCTCTCTGGTAATAGTATATCCTCCTCTTGCCCGATAATCAAAGAAAGCAGGAGCAGGGAGAGTAATACGGACAACACGGCGTCTGTCAAAGATTAGTTGATACTGGAGAGGTGATTCGTTCCTCTCGACAAACTGGTGGTGAACCATAGCATTAAAATCTAGATAGGCAAGAGGTAATTCAATATCATCTTCGCGCACATCTATACCAAGAAAATTAGCTACGCGGGTTGCACAAATTCCACCAAAGAAATCTCCATTACGTCTATTAAGATGCAACCTACGTGCAACAATGGCTCCCAAATTATACGATTTGTCTCCTAACACAGCACTCCTAAGAATACTAAGATCGGGGACACACATGTGACATGCCTCATCCTTACCATTTATGCATCTACCTATGAAGAGAGCAAAATAATGTATAGCAAGAAAGTGGATGCTCCCTATGGTAGCTTGTGTAATATCTCTAGATTCTCCCATAGTTATATTAGCAAGAAAATCTCTAAATTCAGATTTTCGAGGATCCCTTATACTACCCCATTGTGGAAGTTTGCATGCAGTGGTAAAATCCTCTAAGTCCATGGTATAAGATTTATCATAAAGATCAAACAGGACAGTTGGAGAATTACGTGAAGTTGAAAATTCAAACCTCCTTACAAAGGAGCTAGTGAGCTCATTATACTAACTGCACTTCTCTTCCTCGAAGCTCACGAGATCAGCGTTACGCAAATATGCATTGAATTCTTCTTTTATTCCTACTTGATCCATAAAATTTTCAGAAGGCCACTCACAAGGACGCACTGGAGCGTCTCTTGGTGGCTCTTCGTCAGCATCACGCATTGCAAGCCTGGGTCCTTGCTTCTTTGAAGAACCACCTTGGAAAATTTTCCTAAGCATTTTTCTTCCTCTGAAAAATTCTGATTTTTTTAGTAACTTCAAAATAAAAGTAAACCAACCTCAATAATATTGATAGCAACTACTCCTACGAGTGCCTAGGGCCTACATCATGCATCAAAACTACTTTTGACCATATAAATTTGACATGCAAGCTCAAGAACAAGGTCACCTAAGCAGCAAAAATTTGCAATGAATAAAGCACTAGAACAAAAACTAATTGGACCAATGGAGGAGTAACATACCAAGGAACAATCTCCCCAAGCAGTTTTGTGAGAGGTGCTTTGAGCAAGGAGATCGAAAATGGCAGCAAAACGAGCTTGGACTCGGGTTTGAGCTGGTTTTTCGTGTTTGGGGGAGGAAGATGAAGTGTGTGGGTGCAGGAATAAGTGGAGGAGGGCCACCGTGGGCCACGAGGCAGGCGGCGCGCCCTAGGGGGGTGGGCGCGCCCTCCACCCTCGTGGCAAGGTGGTTGGCCCCCCTGGTGTGTTCTTTGTTCCATAAATCCTCAAATATTCTAGAAAAAAATCATATTTAATTTTCAGGGCATTGGAGAACTTTTATTTTCGAGGTATTTTTATATTGCACGGATAATCAGATAACAAACAGACAAATAATAATAATTATTTATTTAATATAAATAACAGAAAGTAAAAGTGGGGTACAGAAGGCTGTGCCTTCCAGTATCATTCATCTCATGATCATTAAAAGGAATCCACTAACAAGGTTGATCAAGTCTTGTTAACGAACTCATTCCGAATAACATGGAACCGGAGAAATTTCGAATAACACTATGTTACCTCAACGGGGATATGCACATCCCCAATAATAAGAATATCATATTTCTTCTTGACAGTAGGAAGAGGAAATTCAAAACCTCCAAATATAATCGATGGAATTTTTCCAATAGAGTTGATACTATGAACTTGAGGTTGTTTCCTCGGAAAGTGTACCGTATGCTCATTGCCATTAACATGAAAAGTGACATTGCCTTTAGTGCAGTCAATAACAGCCCCTGCAGTATTCAAAAAGGGTCTTCCAAGAATAATAGACATACTATCGTCCTCGGGAATATCAAGAATAACAAAGTCTGTTAAAATAGTAACATTTGCAACTACAATAGGCACATCCTCACAAACACCGACAGGTATAGCAGTTGATTTATCAGCCATTTGCAAAGATATTTCAGTAGGTGTCAACTTATTCAATTCAAGTCTACGATATAAAGAGAGAGGCATAACACTAACACCGGCTCCAAGATCACATAAAGCAGTTTTAACATAGTTTCTTTTAATAGAGCATGGTATAGTGGGTACTCCTGGATATCCAAGTTTCTTTGGTATTCCACCCTTAAAAGTATAATTAGCAAGCATGGTGGAAATTTCAGCTTCCGGTATCTTTCTCTTATTTGTAATAATATCTTTCATGTACTTAGCATAAGGATTGGTTTTGAGCATATCAGTTAATCGCATACGCAAAAAGATAGGTCTAATCATTTCAGCAAAGTGCTCAAAATCCTCATCATCCTTTTCTTGGATGGTTTGGGAGGAAAAGGCATGGGTTTCTGAACCCAATGCTCTCTTTCTTTACCATGTTTCCTAGCAACAAAGTCTTTCTTATCATAACGTTGATTCTTTGATTGTGTGTTATCAAGATCAACATCAGGTTCAATTTCTATATCATTGTCATTACTAGGTTGAGCATCATCATGAACATTATCATTAACATTATTACTAGTTTCAGGTTCATTACCAGATTGTGTTTCAGCATCAGAAATACAAATACCATTTGGGTTCTCAGGTGTTTCAACAATAGGATCACTAGGAGCATGCAAAGTCCTATCATTTTTGTTTTTCTTCTTTTTAGAAGAGCTAGGTGCATCTAAATTATTTCTCTGAGAATCTTGCTCAATTCTCTTAGGGTGGCCTTCAGGATACAAAGGTTCCTGAGTCATTCTACCAGTTCTAGTAGCCACTCTAACAGCATTATCATTATTTTTACTATTCAATTCATCGAGCAAATCAATTTGAGCTTTAAGTACTTGTTCTACTTGAGTGGTAACCATAGAAGCATGTTTACTAATAAGTTTAATTTCACTTTTAACATTAGCCATATAATCACCCAAGTGTCCAAGCATATTTGAATTGTATTTCAGTTGTCTACCAAAATAAGCATTAAAATCTTCTTGCTTGGCCATAAATTTATCAAACTCATCTAAGCATGGGCTAGCAAATTTAGTAAACGGGATTACAACTTTATCATATCTATAGAGAGAATCTGCCTTTACTACCTGTGTCGGGTTATCAAGACCATGAGTTTCTTCAATAGGTAAAGGATTAAGATTATATGTTTCTTCAACACGCGGTAAATTAAGACCATGTATTTCTTCAATAGGAGGTAAATTATTAACATCTTCAGCTTTAATACCCTTTTCTTTCATAGATTTCTTTGCCTCTTGCATATCTTCAGGACTGAGAAATAGAATACCCCTCTTCTTGGGAGTTGGTTTAGGAATAGGTTCAGGAATTGGCTCCGGAGGTGTCCAATTATTTTCATTTGTCAACATATTATTCAATAGAATTTCAGCTTCATCCGGTGTTCTTTCCCTGAAAACAGAACCAGCACAACTATCCAGGTAATCTCTGGAGGCATCGGTTAGTCCATTATAAAAGATATCAAGTATTTCATTTTTCTTAAGAGGATGATCATGCAAAGCATTAAGTAATTGGAGAAGCCTCCCCAAGCTTGTGGGAGACTCTCTTCTTCAATTTGCACAAAATTATATATATCCCTTAAAGCAGCTTGTTTCTTATGAGCAGGGAAATATTTAGCAGAGAAGTAATAAATCATATCCTAGGGACTACGCACACGACCAGGATCAAGAGAATTAAACCATATCTTAGCATCACCCTTTAATGAGAATGGAAATATTTTAAGGATGTAGAAGTAGCGAATTCTCTCATCTTTAGTGAACAGGGTAGCTATTTCATTTAATTTAGTAAGATGTGCCACAACACTTTCAGATTCATAACCATGAAAAGGATCAGATTCAACCAAAGTAATTATATCAGGATCAACAGAGAATTCATAATCCTTATCAGTAACAAAGATAGGTGAAGTAGCAAAAGCAGGGCCAGGTTTCATTCTAGCATTTGGAGATTGCTTACTCCATTTAGCTAATAATTTTTTAAGTTCAGTTCTATCTCTGCAAGCTAAAATGGCTAAAGAAGCATCTTGATCAAAAACATAACCCTTAGGGATGGCAAGTGGTTCTTCATCATCACTTTCATCAGTATCATCATATTCAATATTTTCAATTTCTCTAGCCCTAGCAAGTTGTTCATCAAGAAAAGCACTAAGTGGCACAGTAGTATCAGGCATAGAGGTAGTTTCATCATAAGTATCATGCATAGCAGAAGTGGCATCATCAATAACATGTGACATATCAGAACGAATAACAGAAGCAGGTGTAGGTGTTGCAAGCTTACTCAAAACAGAAGGTGAATCAAGTGCAGAGCTAGATGGCGTTCCTTACCTCCCCTCGTAGTTGAGGGATAGATCTTCGTTTTTGGATCTCTCAAGTTCTTCATTATGATAAGCAGATATATATCCCAAGTGACTCAAAGAATAGAGCTATGCTCCCCGGCAACGGCGCCAGAAAATAGTCTTGGTAACCCACAAGTATAGGGGATCGCAACAGTTTTTGAGGGTAGAGTATTCAACCCACATTCATTGATTCGACACAAGGGGAGCCAAATAATATTCTCAAGTATTAGCAGCTGAGTTGTCAATTCAACCACACATGGAAACTTAATATCTGTAGCAAAGTGTTTAGTAGCAAAGTAATATGATAGTAGTGATAACGGTAGCAAAAGGTAACAGTAGTAAAAGCAATATTTTTGGTATTTTGTAGTGATGACAGCAATAGCAACGGAAAAGTAAATAAGCGAAGCACAATATATGGAAAGCTCGTAGGCAATGGATCGGTGATGGAGAATTATGCCGGATGCAGTTCATCATGTAACAGTCATAACCTAGGGTGACACACAACTAGCTCCAGTTCATTGATATAATGTAGGCATGTATTCCGAACATAGTCATACGTGCTTATGGAAAAGAACTTGCATGCCATCTTTTCTCCTACCCTCCCATGGCAGCGGGGTCCTTACGGAAACTAAGGGATATTAAGGCCTCCTTTTAATAGAGAACCGGAACAAAGCATTAACACACGGTGAATACATGAACTCCTCAAACTACGGCCATCACCGGTAAGTATCCCGATTATTGTCACTTCAGGGTTAACGGATCATAACACATAATAGGTGACTATAGACTTGGAAGGTAGGATCAAGAACACTCATATATTGATGAAAACATAATAGGTTCAGATCTGAAATCATGGCACTCGGGCCCTAGTGACAAGCATTAAGCATAGCAAAGTCATAGCAACATCAATCTCAGAACATAGTGGATACTAGGGATCAAACCCTAACAAAACTAACTCGATTACATGATAGATCCCATCCAACCCATCACCGTCTAGCAAGCCTATGATGGAATTACTCATGCACGGCGGTGAGCATCATGAAATTGGTGATGGAGGATGGTTGATGATGACGATGGCGACAGATTCCCCTCTCTGGAGCCCCGAACGGACTCCAGGTCAGCCCTCCCGAGAGGTTTTAGGGCTTGACGGCGGCTCCGTATCGTAAAACGTGATAATTTCTTCTCTCTGATTTTTTTCTCATCGAAACTCAATATATGGAGGTGGAGTTGGAGTCGGAGATGCAACAGGGGGCCCATGAGGTAGGGGGGCGCGCCCTAGGGGGGCAGGCGCGCCCCCACCCTCGTGGCAAGACGGTGGGCCACCCTGGCCTTCATCTTTTGCAGTTATTTTTCTTATTTTCTGAAAAGTGTCTCCATGAAGTTTCAGGTCATTCCGAGAACGTTTGATCCTGCACATAAATAACACCATGGTAATTCTGCTGAAAACATCGTCAGTCCGGGTTAGTTCCATTCAAATCATGCAAGTTAGAGTCCAAAACAAGGGCAAAAGTATTTGGAAAAGTAGATACGTTGGAGACGTATCAGTTGTCAGGATTCCCTCCTAGATGCTCGGATTTTTGGGTTCGACCTACATCAAACCCTGCGTACATATCTCGTCCTTAACTACCTTGCCTTCATGGCTATTGTTTGTATCGAGAGGTAGGAACCACATCTAAATTGTACATTATTCTATATTGAAAACACACGTCACCCCTTCCCAATGTACATCATTTTGTGCCGCATGCAAGAGGTGCTGGTTTTGTGGTCCCTCTTGTGCGATTTTTATGATGGTTCAATCTATTGGCCCAGGCGGTTTATCGACAGCAACAACTATCATTTGACCAAACGATAGATTCATTGGTCCGTCTTATGGTAGGTCATGGAGACATGCATGTATGACCAAAGTATCGATCATTATGTGCATCCGCCTGCTAACACGAAGTGGGAGGTGGTGGGTCAACCATCCTAGCTAGGTACGACATTATGCCATTATATATATCCTAGCTAGGTGGTTGTTAGGGTGTTTTCGGGTTTGCGAGGCAGGTGCCACCAAATTTATGCATTGTGTATTTAAGGTTTTAAACATCCCCAATGTTCGTACATATATTTGGCCACTTCCAGGTGGTTCTTGACTTCTGGCCCCTCTCATCGATCTTCAACGACGCGCCCAACTGTGGGCCCGTGGGGTCAAAGTTGTGCATTGGAATTTTGAACATCACAGACCTCCCTTTTCACTCATATATATTTGCGCCACATGCTGGTGTGGCTGTCTTTTGACCCTCTATAATGTTATTTTTTGCTGCAAAGACTCTGATGACCCTCAATGGACATAGGGTATAATACCTTAACTGTGTGTGATACAAGTGCGATGTGAATCACCATGCCTGCGCAAGCGCGAGCAAATTAAGGTGGAGCTGCTGGCTCAACCATGTGTGATGCAAGTGCGCTGAAATCACCACGACCGCGGAAGCGCGAGCAAATTAAGGTGGAGGTACTGGCTCAACCGTGTGCGATGCAAGTGCGCTGAAATCACCACGATCGGGCAAGCGTGAGCAAAGGGTGGAGGTACTGGCTTAACCGTGTGCGATGCAAGTGCGCTGTAAAACCATCACCTATGCAAGCTAAAGGCGGGTAAGTTTATTTGGAAATTAGGATGAACCGTGTGTGCTAGACCAGCTAGCTAGAAATATAAAAAACAAACTACCCGCCTTGAGCGTTGTAAAAATCGGCGGATCCGCGCCACTTTTCCTTATTATCATACACGCATATTGTTATTGGACCATGCGCAATCTTGGGCACTCACACCCCGCATCAATTCCTTTACCCAAATTTTAGTAGCCGCCATACTTCAACCGTCGCTCATACTCCTCCATCACCGACCTTATAGTAAAATTGCAGTAGCCGAGGCATTTGAATCGTCGCCCTCCCTCGTCCACCACCATCTCCACCCACCGTTACTAACATTTTCAGTAGCCGCAGAGTATCCTCAAACACCACTCCCCTCCTCCACAGTCCCCCACCCGCCCCCTCGCCCCCTCGAACCCTAGCTCGCGGCCGCCTTAGGCGCCGCCGCCAACCCCTGCCGGTCTGCCTATTCCTCCTAGCTTAGATAATAAAGTTCAGGTTACCCAGCGATTCGCATACCGTCGCCCACTCCCCTGAGTTTTTAGATGAGGCCTACGGTGTCCCTCCCCGCCAGATCCACATCCCCTACTCCAGAATGTCGCAGCCTAAGCTCGACCACGTATCCTGGGGAGCCCGACGAGCGTTCGGCGAAGAAGAGGTTTATCATGGCCTCTCCGACGGATGTTGGCGAGGTGTCCGCCGTTCGCCCCGACCTGTCGATCCCGAAGCAACACATCGCCGTGGAAGTCGGCGAAGACGTTGACTACGTTGCCATGCTGAAGGCTTCATCTCAGCGGGCTAGCGTATTACTGTATCTCGGGAAAGCTGGCTATGACATCAAGCTCGTCCACACCAATGGCTTCACGCGGGCCATACCACATGTTAAGTGGTCCATCCCCAACCCCTCTGGTTCAACCGCCATCGATCTCTTCAACGGCCCTGCCGCTGATCTCCTCCGCCAAGCGGTCAAGGATTTGCGAGCTCTATACACCATCGAGTCCATTTTGTCACTTCTGAAGGACACGTTCTACGGCGGTGGCTTGGGATCCTCAATTGCCAAGTCAGATCTCACCTACCACGACCACGAGGAGGGCACCCATGAAGGTACTTCGAAGGTGAAACAACCCATCTATGACATCAGAGAGCGCACCATGGGTTTGTGCTCTTCCAACTGGAAGCATCGCGTCCATGAAATGTGAGGCAACATTCTATCAGCAAATCTTACCTTTTCTAGCTTGCCAACCCGTACCCTTTGTTATAGTAGCATTTGCCGTGCGGTGCTTTAACTTTGCCGTGTTTAATTATTTCAGTTATGCAAAAATGTATTGTTCAATAGGTCTATGTGATTTTTAAGTATGAATTGTCCACTTCAGTTTCACGAATGGCTATATTTGGTTGTTTATAGTGAGTAGATGCCTTGTTTATCTGTATTTGGTTGTTAGGTTGGTTGGAGTGAGCATTTTTCCAATTATCGAGCAGATGCCTTGTTTATCTGTATTTGGTTCTTAGTTTGGTTGCAGTGAGTATTTGTCCAGTTATCAAGCGGATGCCTTGTTTATCTATATTTGGTTGTTAGATTGCTTTTTTAGCATTTGTCCAGTTATCAAGCAGATGCCTTGTTTATCTTTATCTGCTTGTTAGGTTGGTTGCAGTGAGCATTTGTCCAGTTTTCAAGCATATGCCCTGTCTATCTGTATTTGCTTGTTAGGTTGGTTGTAGTGAGACTCTGTCCAGTTTTCAATGGCTATATTTGGTTGTTATACTGGTCATTTATGCCTTGTTTATTTCAGTCATTCACAATGTGTTGTTCATTATGTGCAAGTCGGAACTGTGCCGCTCGACTACATCAATACCAGTTTGAATGGCTATATTTGGTTCCAGTTATTCCTGGTGTAGTTAACACATGCCCTTTATTTCAGTTTTACACATTTATCCAGTGTGATGTTTAAGCATCACTACATTCTATTCATTTTCAACAATACTAGTTTGAATTGCAATATTTGATGGCTGTTAAGCCTGCTGTCGGTAACATTGCCTTCCATTTTATATCTGCTTTAACAGCATGCTGAAACCAACACATTCAAGCTATCATTTGGAGATGATGTTGTTTATCTTTGCTATATTTGTTTGATGTTAAGATTGTTGTACTTATCATGCTTTTTCACTACTTATGCAGGACAACAACGGGAGTGGCCACCATTTTCCGCCGAGGTTAGCTTCATCCCTCGGCTTGTACTCCCCCGTCGTTTCATAATGTAGTGCATATGGATCCAGGCCTGGACACTAGTTAGCTTCTAATATTGACTTGTTGCTTGTAGGTACATATGCCCTTGGCAAGGATCCACGCATCGACCCTTTTTGCATATGGGGCAATGAGATATTGATGAACAAGCATCAAGTGAGGAAAATGATAAGGATTATTAGCAAAAAGATACGAATGGTGGCAAGCAAATTATTTGTTTATGCTCTATCCAACACAACAATGAGTTGTAGGATGGTAACTACAAACTCTACAAAGTTCTCTTTTTACTGCCCATAATGAGTTGTTAGACAACAATGTCTGAATATTTTTCATTCCCAGTGGTTCCCGAAGCAGTTCACTCAAGATTACCTCGCAAAGTACATGATTGGTGGACACACAATGAAGGTTAAAGTATTTCATCAAGACTACAATGAGCATCGAGACGTCCTAATGAAGACAGTGAAGGATGGACGGGCAGCCATCAGAAGGGGTTGGCTAGAGTCGTGCGCCCATTACGCATGGAGGAGGGCACACTATGGGCATTCCGCTTCACCTTCTCCAGCAACCAGAATGTCTTTCGCCTCTCTATTTACAGTTTTTAGTACAACTTTGGTTCATCATTCTTTAGTTGGTGCTTCTGTAGTTCTTCAGTATATGTACCTGTGCATCGAATTATGGATTCGTGGTTGAACCTATATTTGTAATAAACATGGTTGGATATGAAATAAGTGATTGCCTACTTCAAAACATGTGATTTTTAAATTAGGGATTACACTGCACACGGTTTGCGAAAGCGAAACGTCTGCGATATACATGGAGATCAGAAACGTTTCTATGATCCACTACGTGTGTGATCAATCTCCACTGCACACATGACTTTCTCTTGAAAATTGTTTGTGTTAGGCCACCTTGCGCAAACGTTTACCACATAAAAAGTGTGTGTGATGGACAGCCTTTGCCACACAGTTTTTTCTACGCACAATGTGTGATGCATTCAATAGCACAAACGATAAAATTATTAATATCGTGTGCAATGGCAACGCTATCACAAACGATTTAACAGGAAAAATTGTGTGTGATGTACGTGTGAACGTAAATGTTTTCCTTGGAGCGACTGTGTGGGATATACGTACGAACGGAAACGTTAAGCGGGGACTGACTGTGTGGGATGTACTTGCGACCGGAAACAATTTCACCATATAATTGTATTTTTTAGCTCTACTGTATGTATTTCCGTATTTGAGCGCTCGCCGGTCGCACACGACCTCATTTTGCCGAGCATGTGTGCCAGGAGGGCATATCCCCGATGGTTTCTGGGTCGTGTGGGAGGGACCCCCTATCGCCCACACTCACTTGGCAATGGTTCCAAATGCCGTCGCGGAAAGGGGTTAAAACCGTTTGTTTAGGACCGACACACACCAGTGACCTTGTGTGCTATCAAACATCACAATGTAACTGGGTGATCATAAAGATGCTCTACAGGTATATCCAAAGGTGTTTGTTGACTTGGCATAGATCGAGATTAGGATTTGTCACTCCGAGTATCGGAGAGGTATCTCTGGGCCCTCTCGGTAATACACATCATAAGAAGCCTTGCAAGCAAAGTGACTAATGAGTTAGTTGCAAGATGATGTATTATAGAACGAGTAAAGAGACTTGCCGGTAACGATATTGAACTAGGTATGAAGATACCGACGATCGAATCTCGGGCAAGTAACATACTGATGGACAAAGGGAATTACGTATGTTGTCATAAGGTTCAACCAATAAAGATCTTCGTAGAATATGTAGGAACCAATATGGGCATCCAGGTTCCGCTATTGGTTATTGATCGGAGAGGTGTCTCGGTCATGTCTACATAGTTCTCGAACCCATAGGGTGTCGGTGTCAAAACCGGCGGATCTCGGGTAGGGGGTCCCAAGTTGTGTGTCTGAGGATCAATGGTAACAAGGGACAGTAGGGACACGATGTTTACCTAGGTTCGGGCCCTCTTAAAGGAGGTAAAACCCTACGCCCCGCTTGATTATATTCGGTGTGTGTATAAGGGTTACAAGTGTTGATCTACCTCGAGATCGTAATTGCTAAACCCTAGCTGTCTAGCCTATGAATCTTCTCCTTTCTACGGACCTAACCCTGCGGTTTATATACACACCGGAGGGGCCTAGGGTTGTACAAAGTCGGTTTGCAGGGGAAGGAAATAGTACACCCAGACACCAAACTTGCCGTCCACGCATATAGGAGTCCTACCCGGACACGCAGAATAATCTTCTGTTTTGTCTTCACGGCCCAACAGTCCGGCCCATATCAAATAGACCGGACACCCGAGGACCCCCTAATCCAGGACTCCCTCAGTAGCCCCTGAACTAGCCTTCAATGACGATGTGTTCAGCACGCGGATTGTCTTCGGCATTGTGAGGTGGGTTCCTCCTCCCGAGTATTTTAATCAGGCCTCCTGCATAAAGGAATTGTGTCCGGTTCTGCATAATTAATACAACCCTTAGCCACAAAGACAAGGCGTCCAAATAGAAACAGTGTCTTTACTGACAACTCTTTTGGCGAAGTGTCACACTTGACTTTTCAACACTTCGAACCGTTTCCATGCTGCTTGCTTTGTGTTTCGAGGCATAGCCTCCATTGGCACATGTCAAAACAGAGATAGTGCCCGCCCATTACGGGACTCTCATCAATATGATTTGGGTAATCCAACCACACCTTATGCACGATCTCATTGGGAGCGGGTGAGTTTTATGGCTTTAGAGGGGACGCTTGGCATTTTCACCGGCCATAAAGGGTAAAGACCCCTCCTTTTTCTTCACGCCTTCCTCTAGCTTCTGTCTCCTAATATCCAAGCTCCAGCACCCACAACTCCGACCTCCTCCACCGCCGCCACCCTTCCCAGCAATGGCCAGGTCCGGCTCCAAGGGCAAGTGGGAGGCCTCCACCGTCACCAAAAAGGACATCAAAGATCTCTGGAGTGCGGGATATCTGTATGCGGACATCATGCATAGGCTTCTAGACAAAGACAAGGTCATTCCTACTCCAGGGCCTGGTGAGAGGGTTGTGTTCATCCCCTATTTCCTTCGGGGGCTGGGATTTGCCCTCCACCCCTTTGTCCGGGGTCTCATGTTCTTCTATGGGCTAGATTTCCATGATCTAGCCCCAAACTCCTTCCTCCACATATAGGCGTTTATCGTCGTGTGTGAGGCTCTCCTCCGCATCACACCACACTTCAGCCTGTCGCTCAAGGTCTTTAATCTGAAGCTGAAGGTGGTCAACGAACAGCATGCGGATTGCGGTGAAGCTATGGTAACAAGCTCCCAAAGACCATCTGGCCCAAAGGGGCATTTGTAGAAACATCCAAGGTATGGCAGCAGGAGTGGTTCTATATCACCGAACCCTGTGATGCCAACGGGCGGCCACGCCCGATTTTAGATCCGGACCCCCTGTGAGAGTCACCTCGTGGACCGCCAAGGGCCTTGATTGGGGGTCCAAATCGGAGGTGAGATGCTTCAGAAGCGTATCTCCGACATGTTGGGTGAGAACATTGGTCTCACAGACGTGATTCAAGTGATGCTCTTCCGCCGCATCCTTCCTTGCCAGCTCCGGGCCTCCCCCATGTGGGAGTTCCATCCGGAGGAGCCACGGGCCTTGAAGCGCTTCTTCAGCACCACACACGAAGATATATGGAAGAAACTCTTCAAGGCTCAGAAAAAGTGGTCGAAGAAGACCGAGGACATCGGGCTCGACATCGAGAACCCGGCCACAGCGGTAAGCATAATCTTTCCGAAGACCTATCCAGTCAATATTTCAAATACAATAGAAATTATATTGTCTGCTTTCCTTACAGTCTAGACGGCAAAGGAGGAACGAATCAACTATCCGGCACTGCTGCCTGAGGATATGACCACACCCTAGCTAACGAAAATGCTGGTCACGGCACCCTATTAGGCACCAGAGAAGAAGACCAAGAAGAAGAAGGGTAAGGAGGCCAAGGACGGCCCCCGCCACAAAGGTCCTTCGAAAATAGTGTTCGGAGAGACCGAAGCCCTCTCTTCCCACGAGGGAGACGAGGAAGAAGAAGAGGAGTAGGTGGAAAGCGACTCCCCCCGTAAGGGGAGGAAGAAGAAGAGAGTGGCCTCAAAAGACCCAGAGGGGGAGGCGCCCAAGAGAGGGAAGCTGACCCTCCCAGACAGTTCGGACTCAGAGTCCGATCTAGTCCCCAAGAAACCTCCCGGGGTGAAGCCCCTGGCCGAATCATAAGTATTCAGAAACTTACTGTTTATCTTCGGTCTACCTGCTTCCATTATGTAAGTTATTTTGTTATTTGCCTTTCAGCCCTACCCATGAGCTCCCGCATAATCCATTATCGGAGGGGAATTCTCTGCTGCTATAAATGACAGAGAGTGACACGCTGTCGCAAGCCCCCTCGCCTATCATCATGGAGGACACTGAAGTGTCATCCTAAAGGGCCTCTCCTGGCCGAGGGGGTGAACGAGGCCCTCGAGAAAGCGCCTGAGGTTAATACCTCGTTCGTAGAAGACCTAGGGGAGGTGGCCCCTATGACAACTGACAGTGAGGAGCCCCAACAATCCGGGCCCCAGCCGAACATTATTCTGGAGACCAGCATGCCTCTGGGATCCGATAAGCAGCGCCCTTTGAAAGAGGGGGGAGGAGCAACAGCTCGATTGGCAACCTCCATTAATCCGAAGGCGCCCAATGCTCTGGAGGAATCACTGCAAAGTGCTTCCGTCGTGGCGGAGCACCGCACCCTGATGGGTGTGGTTATGGAGAAGGTTCAGTCTACTAAAAATGGACTAAACGATGTGTTCTGCAGCCTACTGACATGCTTTGAGGTATGTGAAGTAATGTTCTAAAAAAATCATATAGAAGAGTAAACCTGTGTACAGACAGTAGCCCCTGAGGCTCTGCCCGGTTTAAAAGAAACCGGATAGAGGATCCACATGGTATACGGGAGAGTAACATGTTGTGCAATTATTGTAACATGCTTTCGTGTTGGCGGCAACCTCCCAGGCCGCAGAAGTTTCCGAACTCAATCGGAAGCTTCAAGTGGCCAATGAGGAGCTCGACCGCATCAACAAGCGGTTCGATGAAACGCAAGGTATGCGTATAATGTTGGAAAGAAATTAACTTTTCATTCTAGAAGTGATATGCATATTTTGAGGTTAACTCATAGAATGCTTTGACTATGATCACAGCCGAGGTCGAGACCCTCAAAGGCGCTCTCGCCCAAACCAAGTAGGAAGTCGAGGCGAATAAGGCATCCCCCGATAAAGTGGCCCCTGAACTAGAGGCCGAACAAACTGCCCACCGCCAACATGAAGCTCGGGTGGCCGAAGTCGAGCAGGAGCTGAAGGATGCCATCAGCAAATGTGAAACATTGGAGCAGGAGACCTTGGACCAGTGCTCCGAGCTTGCCAAGACTCTCCAGGATGCCAAAGAGGCGCGGAGCGAGTCCCGGAGTGCTCGCGAAGAGATCCACCAGGCGAGGCAGATAGCGGCTGATAAGGCCTTTCTTTTGCAGAGTATCTTCGGAGGTCACAGGTACGCTTTGATCACACGAGTGTAGAGTTCTCCACGCGCATTTATGGATCTTCCGAAGAGTGCCACTGATGCCGCGAAGTTCTTTCGAGCCCAGGAGGGGAACTCGACGGAGAAGCTGTTCTGGTCGCAATTTCTCGCGCCAGGACACACGACACCGATGAACGACCAACTGAAGTAGCTGGTAGAGCTGCATAGGGTGGCGGGTTTGGCTATGAAGGACCTGATAGTCCAACTTTGGCCGACCGAGCCGATCCCGAGCAGCTACTTCGGTTTGGTGGCGCGGCTTGTCGACGTGCGGCCGTGGATTGATGCGTGAAGCGCTCAATCTGCATAGAGGGTGCCCGGATGGCCTTCGCCCGCGTCAAAATGCACTGGGCGAAGATGAAGGCCACCGAGGTGGCAACTGCAGGCCCGCCTGAGGGCAAAGATCATTGGAAGTCGGAGAGGTACTTTGACGACGTCCTAGAAGGAGCCCGAGAGATAGAGGGCCAATGTTTGAAGGACGTAATATTTGATGAAATGTCTTCGGGTTGTACAAACCATGTTGTGAACCCTATGTTGTTATGTATCTATGTTTGTGCCTATTGTTTCAAGCAAATTTTCCTCCTGTGCGGCCGTTTATTGTTATATTTCTGAAAGTTGCCAGTCGTCGGCTTCAGCCCCCATGTAGATGCTACAGGGGTGTTTGACTTAATTTGTGACCACACTTTATCCCACATCTTGGTCCATAAAGGAGGTGTCCGCAGGGTAAACCAGGCAATCGGACTATGCAGCTTCATTACTTTCACTTAGCCATAGGAGTTTAACTGTGGAGCTAAGTACTAGCCCCTTGTGTGCGTGTGGCTATCCGGACTACGTTGCCTCTTCCACGCGACTGGACGAAGACCAGCCCCTCGTATAATATGGGGTGAATCGCTAACAATTTGTATTACAATACTAAGTCACCGAATCACCGACCAGCTCTCGCCTATCATTACAGTCACTTTTTGGCTTTCTTTACTGAGGTACTTGATCGGATGAACCATAAATACAATCGCATTAGTTCGTCCGGTCAAGTACCTCAGTAGAGAAAGCCAAAAACTGACTGTCATGATAGGCGAGAGCTGGTCGGTGATTCAGTGACTTAGTATTATACTACAAATCGTTAGCGATTCACCCCGTAGTATATGAGGGGCTGGTCTTTGTCCAGCCGCGTGGAAGAGGCACTGTAGACCGGATAGCCACACACGCACTAGGGGCTAGTACTTAGCTCCACAGTCAAACTCCTATGGCTATGTGAAAGTAATAAAGCTGCATAGTCCGATTGCCTGGTCCACCCCGCGAACACCTCCTTTGTGGACTAAGATGTTGGATAAAGTGTGGTCACGCATTAAGTCGAACACCCCTGTAGCATCTACATAGGGGCTGAAGCCGACGACTGGTAACTTTCAGAAATATAACAATAAATGATCGCACAAGAGGAAAAATTGCTTGAAAGAACAGGCACAACACATAGATACATAAAAGCATAGGGTTCACAACATGGTTTGTACGACCCGAACACATTTAATCAAATATTATGTCCTTCGAACACTGGCCCTCTATCTCTCGGGCTCCTTCTAGGACGTCACCAAAGTACCTCTCCGGCTTCCGATGATCTTTGCCCTCGGGCGGGCCTGCGGTTGCCAGCTCGGTGGCCTTCATCTTCGCCCAATGCATTTTGACGCGGGCGAAGGCCATCCGGGCACCCTCTATGCAGGCCGAGCGCTTCATGGCATCAATCCACGGCCGCGCATCGACAAGCCGTGCCACCAAACCGAAATAGCTGCTCGGGATCGGCTCGGTCAGCCAAAGTTGGACTATCAGGTTCTTCATAGCCAAACCCGCCACCCTATGCAGCTCTACCAGCTGCTTCAGTTGGTCGTTCATCAGCATCGGGTGTCCTGGCACGAGAAATTGCAACCAGAACAACTTCTCCGTCGAGTTCCCCTCCCGGGCTCAAAAGAACTTCGCGGCATCAGCGGCACTCTTCGGAAGATCCGTAAACACGCCTGGAGAACTCCACAATCGTGTGAGAAAAAACGTACCTTTGACCTCCAAATATACTCTGCAAAAGAAAAGCCTTACCATCCGCTATCTGCCTCGCCTGGAGGATCTCTTCGCCAGTGCTCCGGGACTCGCTCCGCGCCTCTTTGGTGTCCTGGAGAGCCTGGGCAAGCTCGGAGGACTGGGCTGAAGTCTCCTGCTCCAATGTTTCGCATTTTCTAATGGCATCCTTCAGCTCCTGCTCGACTTCGGCCACCCGAGCTTCGTGTTGGCGGGGGTGGGGGGTGGGGGGTGGGGGGCAGTTTGTTCAGCATCTAGTTTAGCAGTCGCTTTATTGGCGGCTGCCTTATTCTCCTCAGCTTCCTTCTTGGCTTGGGTGAGGGCGCCTTTGAGGGTCTCGACCTCGGCTGCGCCAACTATGATCATAGTCAAAGCATTCTATGAGTTAACCTCAAAATATGCACATCACTTATGATTGCTCTCAGACTATAGCACCAGAAAAGCTCCTGTCTGGTAGGACTATGTCGGTATTTCCCCAAAGAGGAAGGGATGATGTAGCACAGCGACTGTACGTATTTCCCTTGGTGAAGAAAGCAAGGTTATTGAACCAGCAGGAGAACCAAGCAACGCAACGTAAACAGCACCTGCACACAAATAACAACACCTCGCAACCCGACATGTTAAAGGGGTTGTCAATCCCTTTTGGGTAACGATGCCAGAGATTGTAATAGATTGAAAAAATAGGTCTCAAATAAAATAAAGTGCAACAGAGTATTTTTATATTTTTGGTTTAATATATCTCAATAAAAATGCAAAGGAAAAGTAGATCGCAAGCAAATATATGAGAAAGAAGACCCGGGGGCCGTAGGTTTCACTAGTGGCTTCTCCCAAGAAAGATAGCAAACGGTGGGTAAAAAAATTACTGTTGGGAAATTGATAGAACCTCAAATAACTATGATGATATCCAGGCAATGATCATTATATAGGCATCACGTCCAAGATTAGTAGACCGACTCCTGCTTGCATCTACTACTATTACTCCACACATCGACCGCTATCCAGCATGCATCTAGTGTATTAAGTTCATGGAAAAATGGAGTAATGCAATAAGAATGATGACATGATGTAGACAAGATCTATCTATGTAGAGATAGACCCCATCGTTTTATCCTTAGTAGCAACGATACATACGTGTCGGTTCCCTTTCTGTCACTGGGATCAAGCACCATAAGATCGAACCCCACTACCGGGCACCTCTTCCCATTGCAAGATAAATAGATCAAGTTGGCCAAACAAAACCCAAATATCGGAGAAGAAATACGAGGCTATAAGAGATCATTCATATAAGAGATCACAGAAACTCAAATAACTTTCATGGATATAAAAAGATATGACTGATCATAAACTCAAAGTTCATCAGATCCCAACAAACACACAGCAAAAAGAGTTACATCATATGGATCTCCAAGAGACCATTGTATTGATAATCAAGAGAGAGAGAGAGATGAAGCCATCTAACTGCTAACTACGGACCCGAAGGTCTACAAAGAAATACTCACGCTTCATCGGAGAGGCACCAATGGAGGTGATCAACCCCGTCCGAGATGGTGTCTAGATTGGATCTGGTGGTTCTGGACTCTGCGGCGGCTGGATGAATATTTTGTCGACTCTCCCTAGGGTTCTGGTATTTTTGGGGTATTTATAGAGCAAAGAGGCGGTCCGGGGGGCACCCGAGGTGGGCACAACCCACCAGGGCGCGCGTGGGCCTCCTGGCACGCCCTGGTGGGTTGTCCCCTCCTAGGGACTACCCCAAGGTGCAACCAGGGCCCAACATGTTCCTTCTGGTCCATAAAAAATCTCCGTAAAGTTTCGTGGCATTTGGACTCCGTCTGATATTGATTTCCTACGATGGAAAAAACACGGAAAAAACAGGAATTGACACTTGGCACTTTGTCAATAGGTTAGTACCAAAAAATGATATAAAATGACTAAAATTTGATTATAAAACATCCAAGATTGATAATATAACAACATGGAACAATAAAAAATTATAGATACGTTGGAGACGTATCAGCATCCCCAAGCTTAACTCCTACTCGTCCTCGAGTAGGTAAGTGATAAAAACAGAATTTTTGATGTGGAGTGTTGTTTAACATGTCATATCCTATTATTTTCTTTATAGCATGGACATTTGGACTTTTTATGTGATTCAAAGCAATAGTCTAGTGTTGACATAATAATTTAGATACTCAAGCATATCAACAAGCAACCATGTCTTCCAAAATATCAATGCTAAAATAAGTTATCCCTACAAAATCATATAGTCTTGTCATGCTCTGACTTCTTAACACAAAGTATTTATCATGCACAACCCCGATGACAAGCCGAGCAATTGGTTCATACTTTTTAACGCACTTCAGATTTTTCAACTCTTACACAATACACGAGCGCAACCCATGGATATAGCACTACGGGTGGAATGGAGTATGACGATAGGGGTAAATATAGAGAAGACAAAAAAGTAAGAAATTTTCACATCGATGCGGCTAACCAATGGGCTATGGAGATGCCCATCAATCGATATCAACGTGAGGAGTAGGGATTGCCATGCAACGAATGCACTAAGACCTATAAGTGTATGAAAGCTCAATATGAAAATTAAGTGGGTGTCCATCTAATCCTATAATTAAAAACTCCCGCTAGTATATGAAAGTGACAACATAGGAGACTCTCCATATGAAAAACATGGTGCTACTTTGAAGCACAAGTGTGGTAAAGGATACTAACAATGCCCCTTCTCTCTTTGTTTTTTTCTTTTTCCTTTTTTCTTTCCCCCCTTTTTTCTTTCTCCTTTTTTTCTCTCATTGTCCGGAGTCTCATCCCGACTTGTGGGAGAATCATACTCTCCATCATCCTTTCCTCACTGGGGCACTGCTCTAAAAATGAATAATGATGATCATCACACTTCTATTTACTTATAACTCAAAAAAATAAAAATTACAACTCGATACCTATGACAAAGTATGACTCTATATAAATGCCTCTGGCATGTATCAGGATGTGCAATGATCTAGCATAACATGTATGAAAAATGATGAACGGTGGCTGAGCCACAAACACTATGTCAGCTATATGATCATGCAAAGCAATATGACAATGAATTCTCAAGTCATCAAACGAAAACGGTGGAAGTTGCATGGCAATATATTTCAGAATGGCCATGGAAAAGCCATAATAGGTAGGTATGGTGGCTATTTTGAGGAATATATAATAAGGCTTATGTGTGATAGAGCGTATCATCTCACGGGGTTTGGATGCACCTGCGAAGTTTGTACCATGTCTCGATGTGAGAAAGGGCAATGCATGGTACCGTAGAGGATAGAAAATTGCGAAAAAGGTAAGAGTGCGTATAATCCATGGACTCACATTAGTCATAAAGAACTCATATACTTATTGCAAAAGTTTATTAGCCCTCGAAGCAAAGTACTACTACGCATGCCCCTAGGGGGGTAGATTGGTAGGAAAAGACCATTGCTCGTCTCCGACCGCCACTCATAAGGAAGACAATCAAAAATAAATCATGCTCCAACATCATATCATAATGAGAGACTATACGTGCATGCTTCGGGAATCACAAACCTTAACACCAATATTCTTACTAGAGCACAATTACTCATCAACATAACTCACATATCACATCATCATATCTTGAAACTATTACTAAGAATCAAGTTTATTTTGTCCAATAATCTTCATGACATTTTTTCTCCTTTTCTTTATCCTTCTTGGATATCTATCACTTTGGGACTAATTTTCACATGTTGCTTTCCATAAGCTCAAACAAATATAAGTGAAGATCATGAGCATAACAAATTTTCTTTCTCTCAAAATAATTTAAGTGAAGCAAGAGAGAATTTCTTCAAAAATTTACTAACTCTCAAATAAATCTAAGTGAAGCAAGAGAGCATTTCTTCAAAAATACTAAGCACACCGTGCTCAAAGAGATATAAGTGAAGCACTAGAGCAAGTCCTAGCTCATAAAAGATTTAAGTGAAGCATAGAGAGCAATTCTAACAAGTCATGACATAATTTTAGCTCTCTCAAATAGGTATGTTCAGCAAGGATTGATGACTTAAAACACAAAATAAAACAAGCACAGACTCATATCATACATGACGCTCCAAGAAAAACACATATCATGTGACGAATAAAAGTATAGTTTCAAGTAAAATATCGAGGATCATTGGAAGAAAGAGGGGATGCCACTCGGGGGCATCCCCAAGCTTAGTTGGTTGCTCATTTTTGGATAATAGCTTGGGATGCCGGGGCATCCCCAAGCTTAGGCTCTTCCATCCTTTCTTCATCCATCGTAAGATAACCCAAAACTTGAAAACTTCAATCACATAAAACTCAACAAAACCTTCGTGAGATCCGTTAGTATAAGAATAATAAATCACTACTATAAGTGATGTATTATATCTAATGTATTCCAACTTCTCTATGGCAAAAACTCATCAAAGAAAACCATATAGCCATCAAAATAAGCACACAACACAAAGAAAACATAATCTGTCAAAACAGAACAGTCTGTAGCAATATGACTATTTCGAATACTTATGTAAATTAAAAAATTCATACAAATTAGGACAACCTGAGCAATTTGTATATTGATCTACTGCAAGTGGAATGGGTATTTTATCGCTCTCTGGTAAAAAATTAAAATTAACTTCTTGAGCGTAAAAGTTTCTGTTTTTCAGCAAGATCGAACAACTTTTACCCAAGAAGATCCTAAAGGCTTTACTTGGAACAAACACTAATTAAAACATAAAAAACACAATCATAACAGTAGCATAATTGTGTAAACACTCAAGAACAGAAAGCAAAAAGCAAAAATAAAATGTATTCATTGGGTTGCCTCCCAACAAGCGCTATAGTTTTACACCCTTAGCTAGGCATAATATTTCAACGACGCTCACACAATAGATAATAATGAAAACACAAAGAGAGCATCATGAAACATGTGAAAAACACATTTAATTCTAACATACTTCCTATGCATGTTGACACTCTTCCATATGCAAGGAAAAAGAAATATCTAGCATATGCAAGGAAGAAGAAAGAAACAATAGCAATCTCAACATAACAAGAGGTAATTCAATAACATGAAAATTTCTACAACCATTTTTTCCTCTCTAATAATAATTATATATAGGATCATAATCAAATTCAATAATATAACTATCATATAAAATTTTCTCTTTATGATCCACATGCATGCAAAGTTTACACTCTTCCAAAATAGTGGGATTATCATCAAATAAAGTCATGACCTCTCCAAACCCACTTTCATCAAAAATTTCATAAGATTGAACACTCTCCAAATATGTGGGATTATTTTTAGCTAAATTTAACACTCTTACAAACCCACTTTCAATATTATCGCAAACATATTCATCATGAGGCTTAAATAAATTTTCAAGATCATAAGAAACATTATCACCCAATCATGATCATTGCAATAAGTAGCGGACATGAAAAAACAAGCATCCCCAAGCTTGGGGTTTTGCATATTATTAGCATAATCGACATTAATAGAATTTATAATAAAATTATTGCAATCATGCTTTTCATTCAAGGAGCTATCATGAATCACTTCATAAATTTCTTCAACACAATTTTCAGATTCACGATTCTCAAGCAAAACTTCATAAAGATAATCTAGTGCACTCAACTCACTAGCAATTGGTTCATATGATTGGATATTTTAAAAAGATTAGCAAGTGGATGGGGATCCATATCAATAGATTTTTATCAAGAAAAGATGCAAGCAAATAGAAGGCACATGGCAACACAAGCAAACATGAGATCTGACGAGAAAAAGGCAAACGAAAAAGAGGGCGAATAAAACAGCAAATTTTTGTGAAGTGGGGGAGAGGAAAACGAGAGGCAAATGGAAAATAATGTAAATTGTGAGGAGATGAGATTTATGATTAGGAACCTGGTTATGTTGAAGATCCTCCCCAGCAACGGCGCCAGAAATTCCTTTTGATTGCTCTATGACTATAGCGCCAGAAAAGCTCATGTCTGCTAGGACTACGTCAGTATTTCCCCAAAGAGGAAGGGATATTTCCCTCGGTGAAGAAACCAAGGTTATTGAACCAGTAGGAGAACCAAACAACACAACGTAAACAACACCTGCACACAAATAACAACACCTCGCAACCCGATGTGTTAAAGGGGTTGTCAATCCCTTTCGGGTAACGATGCCAGAGATTGTAATAGATGGAAATAGTAGATCTCAAATAAAATAAAGTGCAGCAAAGTATTTTTTTTATTTTTGGTTTAATAGATCTGAATAAAAATGCAAAGGAAAAGTAGATCACAAGGAAATATATGAGAAAGAAGACCCGGGGGCCATGGTTTCACTAGTGGCTTCTCTCGAGAAAGATAACAAACGATGGGTAAACAAATTACTGTTGGGAAATTGATAGAACCTCAAATAGTTATGACAATATCTAGGCAATGATCATTATATAGGCATCACGTCCAAGATTAGTAGACCAACTCCTGCCTGCATCTACTACTATTACTCCACACATCGACCGCTATCCAGCATGCATCTAGTGTATTAAGTTCATGGAAAATGGAGTAATGCAATAAGAACGATGACATGATGTAGACAAGATCTATCTGTGTAGAGATAGACCCCATCGTTTTATCCTTAGTAGCAACAATACATACATGTCGGTTCCCTTTCTGTCACTGGGATCAAGCACCGTAAGATCGAACCCACTACCGGGCACCTCTTCCCATTGCAAGATAAATAGATCAAGTTGGCCAAACAAAACCCAAATATCAGAGAAGAAATACGAGGCTTTAAGAGATCATGCATATAAGAGATCAAAGAAATTCAAATAACTTTCATGGATATAAAAAGATCATATGGATCTCCAAGAGACCATTGTATTGAGAATCAGGAGAGAGAGATAAAGCCATCTAGCTACTAACTACGGACCCGAAGGTCTACAAAGAACTACTCACGCATCATTGGAGAGGCACCAATGGAGGTCGTGAACCCCATCCGAGATGGTGTCTAGATTGGATCTGGTGGTTCTGGACTCTGCGGCGGCTAGATGAATATTTCGTCGACTCTCCTAGGGTTCTGGTATTTTTGGGGTATTTATAGAGCAAAGAGGTGGTCCCGGGGGCACCCGAGGTGGGCACAACCCACCAGGGCGCGCCTGGGCCTCCTGGCGCGCCCTGGTGGGTTGTCCCCTCCTCGGGACTCACCCCAGGTGCAACCACAGCCCAACATGTTCCTTCTGGTCCATAAAAAACTCTGTAAAGTTTCATGGCATTCGGACTCCATATGATATTGATTTTCTGTGATGTAAAAAACTTGGAAAAAACAGGAACTGACACTTGGCACTATGTCAATAGGTTAGTACCAAAAATGATATAAAATGACTATAAATTGATTATAAAACATCCAAGATTGATAATTGCTACCTCTTGAGCATGCATTGGTTTTCCCTTGAAGAGGAAAGGGTGATGCAGCAAAGTAGCATAAGTATTTCCCTCAGTTTTTGAGAATCAAGGTATCAATCCAGTAGGAGACTACATGCAAATCGCCTAGTACCTTGTAACATCCCAAATTTTCAATTTGGAATGTTATACATTAGATCATCAATGCATATCATATTTTATTTGCATTTTGGTTGATCCTAGAAATTCTAGGCAACTCAATGACCCATGGAGAGAGTTGGGGATTTCGTTATTTTCATATTTGAGTTTTCTCAAATTTTGAGAATAGGATCATTTGATTTTATTTATTTTATCATCAATTATTTCTATTACAAAAATATGAGAGAGGGAATAAAATGACTTTCCCAAAATAAAGAAATATTGAGGATTTAATAATAAAATCAAATAGGATTTTATTCCGGAGTTTTTCAGTGTTTTATTTGAATTTAGGAAAAAAAATGTGTTTTTCAAAATTGCATTTAGGTCCCAAATAAATGTTCACCTTGTGAGGCTTGATTTTAGAAGCCCGTGAAAATTTATTTCGGAATTTTTTGGAGTCCGTTTAGTTTTTCTTTTTATTTTTCTTCCGAGCGGAATACATACATACATACATACATACATACATACATATATATATATATATATATATATATATATATATATATATATATATATATATAAACGAACCAACCTACGGGCCGTGTTCGACTAGGACTCCGGCCCGAGGGGGCCTTTATAAGCCGGCCCAGCCCCCCGAGAGGAAACCCTAGCCGCCAGCCCCGCCCGCCCTCAATTCCCGCGCCGCCGCCACCGCCGCCGCCCGCCACCGCGCCACCGGACGCCGCCGCCGCCGAGGTTCGCCGCCGCCTCGACTTCCATGCCAACGTTGGGAATAATTGGTTTGTTGCCAAAAATTGGCATGCCAATGTTTGGCATTGTGCCAAATATTGGCAACTACTTGGTTGGCTACGAGTTGTTTCGCCTCTCTCACATAAAATTGCCAATAGTTGGCAAGTCTCGGTATTGCCAATAGTTGGCAGTGCCAACATTTAGCAAGCCAAATGTTGGTAGCAAACCAATTATGCCTGTTTTTAAAAATTTTTTTTGTTTTCATCGGTTTTTTTAAATAGATCGGTTTTTCCGGTTTATTTAAATAGCGAGCATTCGTCCGTTCGTTCGTTCTAGCGAGCGTTTGTCGTTTTTCTTTTTCTCGGATTAAATCCACTATTTTTCTGATTGTGATTCCTGATCTGATTTTCGTTTTAGTATAACTTTTCGCTCGTTTATCAGAATCAGGCGATTCAAGCGCCTAGAGTTTCGTCTCGAAACCCTCTATCCGTTTAACCAACTTAAACAAGATTTTGCTACTGTAAAATTTGCCCTACATCTAGATTACTAGAACGAAGTTGTTTTCTTTCGCTGTTTGACTTTTGTTGCTTCGTTCGATTTGATTCTTTTTGCCAACCGGAGTTCTTAAGTTGAACCTTCTGGTTATATCTCTTATTTGAGTTTTACCTATGCATTAGATGAGTACTTATTGTATGCTTGTTTGTTTGTCTGCGATAGAATACCCGGAGTGCCCCGCCTGTTACTTCGAATCGTTAGGTTTCCCGGATCATCAGCAAGGCAAGTAACACTTTGATCATACCTTCACTACTACCCAGTTTTATTGCATTAGATCAATCCTCACACATTGCATGATTAGGATCTAATTAAATTGAGGGATGGGAAGTAGATGAGGTAGTACCTATTACCAGTTTTTTTTCAAACCTTTGGGAGTTACTTCTATGTTTGCTTATTATGCCATGCTATGCTAGTAGACGTGGATTGGGTGAGTGAAATCCATTGACAGATGTGAGATTGTTAATTAATAGTTTATCTAAGGTGGCAACTTAAACACACATCTGGGTGGATTGAGGCACCTGGGTATTCCAGGACTTGCCTGTTTTCTTTTGGACCGCCACCCAGGCTCAAAGGGATCATGAGACTATTCATACTAGAAACTTCCATGTGCAGCCACAAGCTATTATGGGATCTAGCATAGTTGACTAAGTTGTGTGAACTCTTATAGTGGTAGACTAGCAGATGTAGGGGATGTAGGTGGTACGGTCTACCCGATCGTAAGGTGCTAGCGCTTCTGAAAGACTATGTCTCGGTCATCCGTCTTCTCAAACACCATGTAGTGCGAGAAACCAAACGGAGGCGACCGAGTCTTGTGGGGAAAAGTGCACAAACCTCTGCAGAGTGTAACAAACTAATCATGATTAGCCGTGTCCCTGGTTATGGACATCTTGAGTATCTAGTACCTGGATTTTCATGTGAATCTCAACATGTTACTCTAAATTAATTTTGTTGGGTTATGTTTAATGATGATACTTAATTGGGATTGAGAATGCTGTCAACCATTCTCAACGTTTAACAACTACCATGATAGTTAAATAAAATTATTCCTTTGAAGTAGGGAAAAATTGGCTTTACGCAAAAACTGTAACCATAGAGCTTTCCACCGGCCAAATATGCATATAGTATAGCTGTTTCATTCCATTACTCTCTATGTGTTACATTGCCAGCATATTCCATGTGCTGACCCGTTTCGGGCTGCAACGTTAATGTTGCAGACTTTTCAGACGACGATTAAGGAGTTTTTAGGTCGTGGTTCTATACTCAGTGATGCCGTTGGAGTTGATGGACTCACTTATCTTCCAAGCCTTCCGATGTTATCGTTATTAGATGGCCTTAAGCCATATTTATTGTAATAAGTTCTCTCTTGAGACACTCGATGTAATAAGTGTGTGATTGCTACTCTGCTATAAATCCTCTGAGTACTGTGTGGTGTCAGCATTACTGATCCAGGGATGACACCGGAGCACAGAGATCAGACTGTTTGAGTTCTGGTTGCTACAGAGATGGTATCAGAGCACACGATGACTGTAGGACACGACCACTAAGTTAAAAGCCCTAGATCACTATTCACTCTCTTCTCTTCTGACTTCTCATCTTTTCTACTCTTTAGGATGGCGGATGCAAGGAACAAGTTCACACAACCGGATGAAGATACACCCTTTGGACGACACTTGAAGGAAGTCACTAGATACCTAAACATAGGAGTACCAAGCTTCACGGGAACCTACAACGCCACTTTACCTAAAGAAGAGCGCTGGATGATTCAAGTTCAAGTTCCAGGAAGGACGTTCATGCCAGTCACTGAGCCCATAGAGTTTTCATTTGATGCACCAACTTGGAGTCTAGGAAAGAGCATGGCAGCTCACATCTCCATGGGACGCATTGGAGAAGTCTACCGCAAGGATCTCAAGGATACTATCTACCAGATTTGTGGGCGCCGATATGAACACTGGGAGATGATTAGCACCAGGAAGGATAGATCAATCGCAGCTTTTATCCAGGAATTAAACCAGCACATTCGACGCCAGGAGAACCAGATGTGTGCCAACATGATAGATCTGAAGAAGGCTAAGACTAGAATCAAGGAACTGGAGGAAGAACTCAAGGCTACACGTGAAGATTATGAAGAAGAAATTGAAGTATTGGTGGAGAAGGATGATGACCTGATCAAGAAGATTGGAATATTTATGGAAGGCCCGACACCAGTAGATGAAGACGAAGAACCCAAGGAAATTAACCCAGAAGACTACATCATCATCGATGGCACCGACTCAGAACCAGATAGTAGCGATGATGACTATGTTGATGAAGCCGGAGCAGATATCATGGAGTCTACAACCGAAGAATATTTCTAGTAGACCACCTCATCAGTAGTAGTAGTCCACCATGTAAATATAGTAGTCCGAACACTTTTGCGATAGTTAGATCGATTGTATGCCCTTGTATGCCCTTGTTTGATTGAATGAATTGAATTGTTTGCTTTTGCCTCATGTGCATATGGGTAGTGTTTTCTCTTTAGACCCCCTCTATTCTTATATCTCATCTTTTCTAAAGCCCATAGATGCCTCCGAGATGTGACCCCGGATTTGCTTTCCCACCGGAGCTCACCCAGTTGATCCAGCAGCAGAACACATTGATGCAGTTGCTAGTCCAGAATCAGAATCAGGGGAACAACAACAACAACCCACCACCACCACCACCACCCATTGACCACTTAGCCCGTTTTCTTAGGCTGAATCCGCCGGTGTTTTCCAGTAGCACCGAGCCGATAGTAGCAGATGATTGGCTCCGCAAGATAGCTAGGGTGTTGACCACAGCAGGATGCACAGATGCAGAGAAGGTGAAGTTTGCCGCACATCAGTTAGAAGGACCCGCAACATCATGGTGGGAGAATTTCACAGCCACTTTTCCTGTAGACACCATCACATGGGACCAGTTTTAGCAGGCTTTCCGTACTGCCCATGTTTCAGCAAGAGCTATGGTCATGAAGAAGCGTGAGTTTCGTAACTTGCGTCAAGGAGGACGGACAGTTGGCCAGTATGTGGAGGAATTTAGTAAGTTAGCACGTTATGCCCCAGATGACGTCGCTACAGATGCAGCTAAGCAAGAGAAGTTTCTGGAAGGACTGAATGATGAGTTGAGCATGCAGTTGATGGTAGCCACCTTCAACAACTACCAGGAGTTGGTAGATCGTGTTCTTATGATTGAAGGGAAGCAGCAGCAAATTGAGAATCGCAAGAGGAAGTATGGACAAGGAAAGTACAATTCAGGAGCTCAGCATAAGCCACGTTTTACCCCTAGACTGGGAGGACACTTTCAGCATACCCATGGAGGAGGTAGCTCGCACAATCACAATGGCACCAAGAATGGTAATGGCAATGGAGGAAGCAACGGCCATAACCGCACCAACCCCTCAACCCCAGCCAAGAAGGACTTGAGCCAAGTCACTTGCTATAAGTGTTCGAAGACCGGACATTATGCCAATGAATGTCCTGAAGGCCAAAATGGCAATGGAAGTTCTGGGAAGAAGCCGAACCCTTTCAACAGGGGACAGGTGAACCGCGTTAGCATGGAGGAGGTTGAAGCTCAGCCCGATGCAGTAATAGGTAAGTTTTTGGTTAAGTCATTTACTGCGCTCGTTCTTTTTGATACTGGCGCATCGCATTCATACATCTCAAGGGGATTTGTGGATAAGTATAACCTATCAACCCAAGCCCTTAGGTCACCCATGTTAGTAACCTCGCCCGGAGCAGAGTATGTGGCTAGCCTATGGTGTGATCGGTTACCATTAAGGATTGGTAGTTATGTTTTTCCCTCAAACCTAATAGTATTGGAATCTCAAGGATTGGATGTGATATTAGGCATGGATTGGTTATCAAAGTATGAAGGGAATATTGAGTGTGCTAGTAAGTCAATCTTGCTTACTACCCCAGAAGGGAGAAGGATCAAGTATGTATCCTGACATGTGCCAAAGAGGACCCAAGTAAATTTCCTAACAGGAGTTGTGCAGGAGGAAGTACCAGTGGTAAGGGATTTCCCTGATGTATTTCCAGAAGAGTTGCCAGGCATGCCACCGGATAGAGATATTGAGTTTTTGATTGAGCTATTACCAGGCACAGGGCCAATATCAAAGAGACCATATAGGATGCCAGCAAAGGATTTGGTGGAAATTAAGAAGCAGATTAAGGAGTTACTGGATAAGGGATATATTCGCCCAAGTTCTTCACCTCGGGGATCGCCAGTACTTCTAGTGGAGAAGAAGGATGGATCATTAAGGATGGTTGTTGATTATCGAGGATTGAATGAAGTAACGATCAAGAACAAGTACCCATTACCAATGATCAACGATCTGTTTGATCGATTGCAAGGAGCTAAGGTATTTTCCAAGATCGATCTGCGATCAGGATACCACCAGTTGAAGATTCGAGAACAGGATATTCCGAAGACAGCTTTTACTACCAGATATGGACTGTATGAGTATATCGTTATGTCATTTGGTCTGACTAACGCACCTGCCTATTTTATGAACATGATGAACAAAGTGTTTATGGAGTTTTTGGATAAGTTCGTCGTAGTGTTCATTGATGATATCCTAGTTTATTCGAAGAATGAAGAGGAGCATAAAGAGCATTTGCGTTTGGTACTTGGAAAGCTCAAAGAACATCAATTATATGCCAAGTTCAGCAAATGTGAGTTTTGGTTGAAGGAAGTAGGATTCCTTGGACATGTTATATCTGGTGAAGGTATAGCAGTAGATCCCGCTAAAGTTGAAACCGTGACCAAGTGGGAAGCCCCAACAACAGTTGGAGAGATCCGGAGTTTTCTTGGACTCGCAGGATACTACCGGAGATTTATTGAGAATTTCTCAAAGATTGCGAAGCCTATGACAGAGTTATTAAAGAAGGATACCAAGTTCATATGGACAGAGGAGTGTGAGGCTAGTTTCCAGGAGTTGAAGAAACGTTTGGTTACCTCGCCAGTGTTGATTTTGCCAGACCAGACCAAAGATTATGAGGTGTACTGCGATGCTTCACGTCGAGGACTTGGAGCAGTGCTTATGCAGGAAGGGAGAGTTGTTTCATATGCCTCAAGACAACTGAAGCCCCATGAGTTAAATTATGCTACGCATGATTTGGAGTTAGCAGCCGTAGTGCATGCATTGAAAACATGGAGACATTTCCTCATTGGAAATCATTGTGAGGTGTACACGGATCATAAGAGTTTGAAGTACATTTTCACACAGAAGGAGTTGAATCTCAGACAAAGGAGATGGTTGGAGCTTATCAAGGATTATGATATGAAATTGCATTATCACCCCGGAAAGGCTAATGTAGTAGCTGACGGATTAAGCCGCAAGAGCCATGTCAATACATTAATGACGGGAGAAATACCAAGGGAGTTAGCCGAAAATCTTCCTGAACTATGTTTGGAAATAGTTCCGAGAGGCTATGTAGCAGCATTGGAGATTCAGTCAACTTTAATGGATAGAATCAGAGAAGCTCAGAAAACTGACAAAGAGATTGCCGCTATAAAGGAGAAACCGAGCAAAGGAAAAGCTAAAGGATTTCGTGAGGATGAAAATGACACCCTATGGTTTGAAGACCGTGTTTACGTGCCCAATGACCCAGAGATCAGGAAGTTGATTTTGCAAGAGGCACACGACTCACTGTATTCAATTCACCCAGGAAATACCAAGATGTATTTGGATTTGAAGGATATTTTCTGGTGGACCGGAATGAAGAAGGATATTGCGGAGTATGTAGCAGTTTGTGATGTATGCCAGAGAGTAAAGGCAGAGCATCAGAAGCCAGCAGGATTGTTACAACCATTGCAGATACCCGAATGGAAGTGGGATAAGATAGGCATGGATTTTATTACAGGATTGCCCAGAACACGTTCAGGCTATGACTCGATTTGGGTTGTAGTCGATCGTTTGACAAAGGTAGCTTATTTCATCCCAGTAAAGACCACTTACACCAGTGCTAAGTTGGCAAAGATATACATGACCAGGATCGTATGTCTGCATGGAGTTCCAAGGAGTATCGTATCAGATAGAGGAACCCAGTTTACCTCAAAGTTCTGGAAGCAGTTGCACGAAACTTTGGGTACCAGGCTAGAATTCAGTACAACTTTTCATCCACAGACAGATGGACAGATCGAGAGGGTAAATCAGATTTTGGAGGATATGCTGAGAGCTTGTGTGCTAGATTATGGATCTAGTTGGGACGACAATTTGCCATATGCAGAGTTCTCTTACAACAACAGTTACCAAACCAGTTTAAAGATGGCCCCTTTCGAAGCCTTGTACGGAACGAGGTGCAGGACACCGTTGTCATGGGACGAAGTTGGAGACCGTCAGTTGTTTGGTCCTGACTTGATTAAAGAGTCTGAACAGAAGGTGAAGTTGATTCGCGATAGGCTCAAGGTAGCCCAGTCTAGACAGAAAAGTTATGCAGATTCTAAACTCAAGGAGACAGTTTATGAAGTTGGAGATAGAGCTTATCTTCGAGTATCTCCACTTCGGGGAACAAAGCGTTTTGGAGTTAAGGGAAAATTAGCGCCACGATTTGTAGGACCCTATCGAGTTTTGGAACGTATGGGAGAAGTGGCCTACAAGTTGGAATTGCCCGAAGGATTGTCAGGAGTTCATGATGTGTTCCACGTTTCTCAGCTGAAGAAGTGTCATGCGGAGATGGCTGACATACCGTTGAGAGACACAATGCCTTTGGAAACTATTCAGTTGGATAACGATTTGACCTACAAGGAGAAGCCGGTCAAGATTCTCGAGTTTGCCAACCGAGTTACTCGCAGCAAGGTTATCAAGTTTTCCAAAGTTCAGTGGAGCCACCACACAAAGGATGAAGCCACCTGGGAGCGAGAGGAAGATTTGCTCAAAGACCACCCTCACCTATTTTCTAGCCAACCCGAATCTCGAGGGCGAGATTCATCTTACGGGGGTAGGTTTGTAACATCCCAAATTTTCAATTTGGAATGTTATACATTAGATCATCAATGCATATCATATTTTATTTGCATTTTGGTTGATCCTAGAAATTCTACGCAACTCAATGACCCACGAAGAGAGTTGGGGATTTCGTTATTTTCATATTTGAGTTTTCTCAAATTTTGAGAATAGGATCATTTGATTTTATTTATTTTATCATCAATTATTTCTATTACAAAAATATGAGAGAGGGAATAAAATGACTTTCCCAAAATAAAGAAATATTGAGGATTTAATAATAAAATCAAATAGGATTTTATTCCGGAGTTTTTCGGTGTTTTATTTGAATTTAGGAAAAAAATGCGTTTTTCAAAATTGCATTTAGGTCCCAAATAAATGTTCACCTTGTGAGGCTTGATTTTAGAAGCCCGTGAAAATTTATTTTGGAATTTTTGGAGTCCGTTTAGTTTTTCTTTTTACTTTTCTTCCGAGCGGAATATATATAAAAAAACGAACCGACCTACGGGCCGTGTCCGACTAGGACTCCGGGAGGAAACCCTAGCCGCCAGCCCCGCCCGCCCTCGATTCTCGTGCCGCCGCCGCCGCCGCCTCGACTTCCGTGCCAACGTTTTTAAAAAAAAATTGGTTTTCGTCGTTTTTTTAGTTTTGGTTTTTTAAATAGATCGGTTTTTCCGGTTTATTTAAATAGCGAGCGTTCGTCCGTTCGTTCGTTCTAGCGAGCGTTCGTCATTTTTCTTTTTCTCGGAATAAATCCGCGATTTTTCTGATTGCGATTCCTGATCCGATTTTCGTTTTAGTATAACTTTTCGCTCATTTATCGGAATCAGGCGATTCAAGCTCCTAGAGTTTCATCTCGAAACCCTTTATCCCTTTAACCAACTTAAACAAGATTTTGCTACTGTAATATTTTCCCTAGATCTAGATTATTAGAACGAAGTTGTTTTCTTTCGCCGTTTGACTTTCGTTGCTTCGTTCAATTTGATTCTTTTTGCCAACCGGAGTTCTTAAGTTGAACCTTCTGGTTATATCTCTTATTTGAGTTTTACCTGTGCATTAGATGAGTACTTATTGTATGCTTGTTTGTTTGTCTGCGATAGAATACCCGGAGTGCGCCGCTTGTTACTTCGAATGGTTAGGTTTCCCGGATCATCAGCAAGGCAAGTAACACTTTGATCATACCTTCACTACTACCCAGTTTTATTGCATTAGATCAATCCTCACATATAGCATGATTAGGATCTAATTAAATTGAGGGATGGGAAGTAGATGAGGTAGTACCTATTACCAGTTTATTTTCAAACCTTTGGGAGTTACTTCTACGTTTGCTTATCATGCCATGCTATGCTAGTAGACGTGGATTGGGTGAGTGAAATCCATTGATAGATGTGAGATTGTTAATTAATGGTTTATCTAAGGTAAACACACATCTGGGTGGATTGAGGCACCTGGGTATTCCAGGACTTGCCTGTTTTCTTTTGGACCGCCACCCAGGCTCAAAGGGATCATGAGACTATTCATACTAGAAACTTCCATGTGCAGCCACAAGCTATTATGGGCTCTAGCATAGTTGACTAAGTTGTGCGAAATCTTATAGTGGTAGACTAGCAGATGTAGGGGATGTAGGTGGTACGGTCTACCCGATCGTAAGGTGCTAGCGCTTCTGAAAGACTATGTCTCGGTCATCTGTCTTCTCAAACACCATGTAGTGCGAGAAACCAAACGGAGGCGATCGAGTCTTGTGGGGAAAAGTGCGCAAACCTCTGCAGAGTGTACCAAACTAATCATGATTAGCCGTGTCCACGGTTATGGACATCTTGAGTATCTAGTACCTGGATTTTCATGTGAATCTCAACATGTTACTCTAAATTAATTTTGTTGGGTTATGTTTAATGATTATACTTAATTGGGATTGAGAATGCTATCAACCATTCTCAATGTTTAACAACTACCATGATAGTTAAATAAAATTATTCCTTTGAAGTAGGGAAAAATTGGCTTTACGCAAAAACTGTAACCATAGAGCTTTCCACCAGCCAAATATGCATATAGTATAGCTGTTTCATTCCATTACTCTCTATGTGTCACATTGCCAGCATATTCCATGTGCTGACCCATTTCGGGCTGCAACGTTAATGTTGCAGACTTTTCAGACGACGATTAAGGAGTTTTTAGGTCGTGGTTCTATACTCAGTGATGCCGTTGGAGTTGATGGACTCACTTATCTTCCAAGCCTTCCGCTGTTATCGTTATTAGATGGCCTTAAGCCATATTTATTGTAATAAGTTCTCTCTTGAGACACTCGATGTAATAAGTGTGTGATTGCTACTCTGCTATAAATCCTCCGAGTACTGTGTGGTGTCAGCATTACTGATCCAGGGATGACACCAGAGCACAGAGATCAGACTGTTTGTGGTCTGGTCGCTACATACCTGCACAAACAAATAAGAACCTTGCAACCAACGTGATAAAGGGGTTGTCAATCCCTTCACGGCCACTTGCAAAAGTGAGATCTGATAAAGATAATAAGATAAATATTTTTGGTATTTTTGTGGTATAGATTGGAAAATAAAACATTGCAAAATAGATAGTAAACTAGAATTGTAGATTGGAAACTTATATGATGTAAAGTAGACCCGGGGGCCATAGGTTTCACTAGCGGCTTCTCTCAAGATAGCATGTATTACGGTGGGTGAACAAATTACTGCTGAGAAATTGATAGAAAAGCGCATAGTTATGATGATATCTAAGGCAATGATCATGAATATAGGCATCACGTCCATGACAAGTAGACCGAAACGATTCTGCATCTACTACTATTACTCCACACATCGACCGCTATCCATCATGCATCTAGAGTATTAAGTTCATAAGAACGGAGTAACGCTTTAGGCAAGATGACATGATGTAGAGGGATAAACTCAAGCAATATGATATAAACCCCATCTTTTTATCATCGATGGCAACAATACAGTACATGCCTTGCTGCCCCTGCTGTCATTGGGAAAGAACACCACAAAATTGAACCCAAAGCTAAGCACTTCTCCCATTGCAAGAAAGATCAATCTAGTAGGCCAAACTAAACCGATAATTCGAAGAGACTTGCAAAGATATCAAATCATGCATATAAGAATTCAGAGAAGAATCAAATAATATTCATAGATAATCAAGTTCATAAACCCACAATTCATCGAATCTCGGCAAACACACCGCAAAAAGAGTTACATCGAATAGATCTCCAAGAAGATCAAGGAGAACTTTGTATTGAGATCCAAAGAGAGAGAAGAAGCCATCTAGCTAATAACTACTCACACATCATCGGAGAGGCTATGGTGTTGATGTAGAAGCCCTCCGTGATCGAATCCCCCTCCGACGGAGCGCCGAAAAAGGCCCCAAGATGGGATCTCACGTGTATAGAAGGTTTCAGTTGTGGAAAAGGTGTTTTGTTGCTCTCCCCGAAGGTTTCAGGGTAGGAGAGTATATATAGGTGAAAGAAGTTGGTCGGTGGAGCCGCGAGGGGCCCACAAGGGCGGGGGCGCGCCCTCCTGCCTCGTGGCTTCCTTGCCACTTTCTTGATGTCCACTCCAAGTCTCCTGGATCACATTTGTTCCAAAAAAGATCCTCGTGAAGGTTTCATTCCGTTTGGATTCCATTTGATATTCCTTTTCTGCGAAACACCGAAATAGGCAAAAAAACATCAATTTGCACTGGGATTTCGGTTAATAGGTTAGTCCTAGAAATAATATAAAAGTGCATAGTAAAGCCCATTAAACATCCAAAACAGATAATATAATAGCATGGAACAATCAAAAATTATAGATACGTTGGAGGCGTATCAATAATATAACAACATGGAACAATAAAAAATTATAGATACATTGGAGACGTATCAACTTCTAGCATGAAAACTTAATTTCTTTCCAGCATTATACGCATACCTTGCGTTTCATCGAACCGCTTGTTGATGCGGTCGAGCTCCTCATTGGCCACTTGAAGCTTTCGATTGAGTTCGAAAACTTTTGCGGCCTGGGCGGTTGCCGCCAACATGGAAGCCTGTTACAATAACATCACAGTATGTTACTCTCGTGTATACTATGTGGATCCTCTATCCAGTTTCTATATGAGAAGTTTTTTAGAACATTATGTCGCATACCTCAAAGCCTGTGAGTAGGCTACAGAAGGCATCATTCAGTCTGTTTTTAGCAGACTAAACCTTCTCCATAAACACACCCATCAGGGTGCGATCCTCCGCCACGATGGAAGCACTTTGTAGTGCTTCCTCCAGAGCGTTGGGCGCCTCGGATTAGTGGAGGCTGCCGATGGAGCTGTTGCTCCTCCCCCCTCTTTCGAAGGGGGCTGCTTATCCGATCCCGGAGCCATGCTAGTCTTCAGAATAGTGTTCGGCTGGGGCCTAGATTGTTGGGGCTCCCCACCGTCGGTTCTCATAGGGGTCGCCTCCCCTATGTCTTCGGTGACCGTGGTATTAACCTCGGGCGCTCTCTCGACAGCCTTGTTCGCCCTCCTCGTCCAGGAGAGGCCCTTTGGGACGACACTTCAGTGTCCTCCATGGCGAAGGCGAGGGGGCTCGCGGCGACGTGTTACTCTCTACCATTTCGGGCGGCAGAGAATTCCCCTCCGATAATGGAGTATGTGGGAGCTCGCGGGGAGGGCTGAAAGGCAAATAACAAAATAAATTACATAATGGAAGCAGGTAGACCGAAGATAAACATTAAGTTTCTGAATACTTACGATTCGGCCAGGGGCTTCACCCTGGGATGTTTCTTGGGGACTAGTTCGGACACTAAGTCTGAACTGTCCGGGAGGATCAACTTCCCTCTCTTGGGCGCCTCCCCCTCCGGGTCTTCGGAGGCCACTCTCTTCTTCTTCCTCCCCTTATGGGGGGGAGTCGCTTCCCACCTCCTCCTCTTCTTCTTCCTCGTCTCCCTCGTGGGAAGAGAGGGCTTCGGTCTCTCCGGGCACTGTTTCTGAAGGAGCTTTGTGGCGGGAGCCGCCCTTGGCCTCCTTGCCCTTCTTCTTCTTAGTCTTCTTCTCCGGCGCCTGATAGGGCACCGGGACCAGCATTTCCATTAGCAACGGTGTGGCTGGATCCTTAGGCAGCGGTGCCGAATAGTTGATCCATTCCGCCTTTGCCGTCCAGACCTGTAAGGACAGCATGCAATATAATTTCTATTGTATCTGAAATATTGAATGGATAGGTCTTCGTAAAGATTATTGTCGGTGTCAAAACCGGCGGATCTTGGGTAGGGGCCCCGAACTGTGCGTCTAAGGCGGATGGTAACAGGAGGCAGGTGTCGGCGTTCTGGGAACGGGGGTCTCTAAACTTGCCTGCCTGCGGCCTGCGGCGTGGCTCAAGTGGGGGACCAGCACGGCCCATCTTCATCAGCTCAAGCTCAAGACCCTCGCGAGGGGCCAAGCCTCGCGGGGCAAATGACAAGAAGCTTCCTCAGAGGCAGCCTCATCAGGCAGGCTCGCGAGGAGGCGGAGAGATCAAGGCAGGGGTACCTCACGAGGAGCCCGTGACGCAAGCCATGACGATTGAGACCAGGCGGACGCCAGGCGGGCGCCGGCCTGCGCAGTGTCCTTGTTTCCCCTTTGGTGCAAAGGGGGCAAGCACAGGCCAAGACATCGGGCAAAGGTTACCATTCCGGTGCATCGAGACCAAGACCAACAGAGCGGCAGGATGGAGGTCACCGTGGAGCCCAAGACGGTGTCACCACCCGTGATTTTGGCAGCCGAAGACCACCTTTGGTCAGGATAACTTGGACTAGATGTTCCCCTTCAAAATGGCCAATTGTTGGCGCCCTTCCCGCTCATTATTTTGGGAGAGGCCCAAGGCCTCTATAAATAGAGCTAGCCACCGCAGACTGGGAGAGAGAGAAAAGGGGAGGAGACATCAAGGGACGGTGAGACATCGAGACATCTAGAGAAAGAGAGTCATGGGGGGATCGACACACCTAGACATCTAGAGATCTGATAGAGCCCTAGCAGAGAGAGAGGGAGGCGACCAAACTCATCCAAGCAGTTCATCGCACCAGCTCAAGAACACCTCTCGCGAGGCTGTTCTTCCCTTGTACTATTCATCATCAGCCCCTGAGGCAATCCACCACACCACACACTGGAGTAGGGTATTACACCACAACGGTGGCCTGAACCAGTATAAACCTTGTGTCCCTTGTGTTGTTCGTTGTTTCCAGCTTAGATCACGCGAGGAGGTCGGACGTAGATCGGTAGGGGGGAGATCTCCGCATGCACCCTAGTGTTCGAACCTCAAGGGTCTGCGGAACCCAAAATCCGACATTTGGCGCACCAGGTAGGGGTGCGCCGGAATCTTTCTTCCACTGTTCACGCGTGATCTTCCGTCGTGTCCATGGCCGACACTTGTCGGGCTCGCGCCGAGCGCCGGGCTGCTCTCGCCACCCGCGTCACCCAGACGGCGCCCGTCGGCGGACGCCTTCGTCGTTCCCCGTCGCCTGCCGCCAACGCCGCCACCGGCCCGGCGGGGAACGAGCAGCAGGCCTCGTTCCAGCATCCGTCAGTGCGGCGGGAGAGCCGCACCACCACACCGTCGCTAACTCCAGCTGCTTCGTCATCCCACGCCCGTCGCGCCCCCACGGACGCGCACGCCGCGTTGCTCCTGGCAAGAGAGCTCCTGCACTACCGCCCCGTCGACGACCTCTACGAGGACTGGCTTACCCACATCACCGAGATTGTCAGCACCGCAGGGGGCTCCCCCTTGCCGTCCCTCTCGCTGCCTCGCCCACCATTCCGCGCAGGAGGCGAGGATCAGGAGGTGCCTCCACCACCTCCTCCCCAAGAAGGCGCCCTGGCTCCAAGGCGCGTAGCCCCAGGGCGAGACCCTCCGCGTCCGGTGCCTGCGCAGCAAGAAAGGAGCTGCCAAGAGATCCCTCGTCCCCAAGAAGGTGCTCGCGCGCTCCCAGCGTCGGCGCGCCAAGATCGCGTCCCTGCACCTCCATGCCAAGACCCCGCGCTGCTCCAAGCGGCGGCGCGCGGTAATCCCCAGGAACAAGCCCAACACTAGCAAAAGGCACCGGTGGCCACAGCAGGCTGCCGTGCCCTCACCCCCGAGCTACGCGATGTCACATGGCCAGGCAAGTTAAAGCCTGACCTGCCCCCTCGCTACGATGGCACGGCAGACCCCGCGGAATTCCTCTAGCTCTACGAGCTATGCATCGAAGCCGCCAACGGAGACGAAAGGGTCATGGCGAACTGGTTTCCTATGGCGCTCAAGGATGGGGCCCGCACCTGGCTCCTGAACCTGGCTCCTGGCACAATCTCCTCCTGGGACAAGATGCACACTCGCTTCATCGCCAACTTCTAGGGCACTCGCGACCGGCCCCCGGCCGTGAGCGATCTGCGCCGCATCAAGCAGCAGCAAGGGGAAACCCTGCAGAAATACATCCAGTGCTTCAACAATGCTCGCCTCAAGATCCCCAAGGTAACTGAAGAAGCCATCATCTCAGCCTTCTCCGATGGCGTACGCGACATCAAGATGAAGGAGGAGCTAGCAATCCATGAAGACCTATGCACATCCCTGGAGCTGTTCAACTTGGCAACCAAGTGCGCCAGGGCTGAGGAAGGGTGCCTTTCCCTCCTCGAACTCCCGGCTACCGACCCAGAAGAGAAGAAGCCCAAGGCCAAGGACGTGAAGCGCAAGGGGGCTGCCGTGCTTGCAACGGAACCAGACACCAAGAGAGGCAAGGATCAGCCCGAGTCATCCAAGGGCAGCCGGTACTACGTGTACCATGACCTCCACACCCACAACACCAACGAATGTCAGGAGCTCAGGGCCGTGAGAGATGGACGTGTCGGCCGACGCCCCGAGCGCAACGACAGGGGCTATGGCCGAGGAGGAGGAAGAGGTGGCGGACGATGGGAAGATCGTGGCCCTCGCCAAGGGTGGCGTGACCGACCTCGCGAGGATCGCTGGCAGGACCAGCCTCGCGAGGAAGGCTGGAGAGATCAGCCTTGTGAGGATCGCCCGCACGGCAACGCAGGCCTTCCTCCTCTGCCGCCACCGCCAAGGAGGAACGAAGACCAACATCAAGACGAGGGAGCTGGGGGCTTCTAGGAGCCGCGCGCAATCGCTTGCATCTTGGGTGGAGCGCAGGCCCCAGCCTCACAATGCATCTTCAAGCAGTTTGCTCGCGAGGTGAATGCAGTCCTCCCCAAGCTTGAGGCTACGCGCCCTCTCAGGTGGTCTGCGTGCGCTATCACGTTCAGCTCAGCGGATCAGCTCAAGTGCGCGGCAACAGCCGGAGTCCTCCCGATGCTTTGTTCCCCAGTCATCAGCAACGTGCAGGTCACCAGGACCCTCATTGACGATGGAGCAGGACTCAACGTCCTGTCCGTCGAGACGTTCGACAAACTCCAAGTGCCGTACGATCAACTTCAGCCGACCAAGCCCTTCTCAGGAGTCACCGATGGTTCCACTGTTCCAATAGGGCAGGTTCGCCTTCCAGTCACCTTCGGGCAGTGCAACAACTACCGCACCGAGCTCATCGACTTTGATGTCGCCCACATCCGTCTGCCATGCAACGCCATCCTCGGGTACCCAGCCTTGGCCAAGTTCATGGTAGTGACTCACCATGGGTACAACATCCTCAAGATGCCAGGAAGTGGTGGAGTCATCACCGTACCCTGTGAAGAAAGGGACGTAGTGTGTTCACTTGAGCGAGCGTTCCAAGCCGCAGCAATCGAAGACCCAGACCACAGGAATGGAAGGCTTCCCGAGGCGACCCTTAAGAAGAAGAAGGTTTCGCCTGGCCCAAGCCATAAGGAGGCAGGCGCCTCCGGAGGTCTTGCATCAGGATCTGCACCCAATCAGGGAGCGCCACCCTCCCTCGCATAGGAAGGCGCACCCGGCGCCCTCCTCAGGCAGGGCTCGGGGGCTCTTTCTTGGAGAGCCACCGACTTTGCCAAGGTCGCGAGGGATGCGCTCGGGCACCACTTGGAGGGGTGCTTCCAGGCATGTTTCCCTCAGGAAGGTACAAGGCAAGGAAGACCAAACCCTCAGGAGTTCATCGCAAGAAACACCCAGGAGCTACAGGAGTCGAGAGTCATGCGCGGCAGCCGCCGTTTACCCACCGTGGCCCCACATCCTGGCGAGGATGGTGGGCTGCGCGTCTGCATCGACATGCCAGGGCTCAACCGAGCCGCGTCTCAGGAGCGCCTCTGGCCTTCGCGTGTCGGGCGTTGCGAGGGTCCACCTCACAGCTACGTTCGCATGCCTTTCGGCCTACCGAATGCGGTCGCCGCTCATCAGCGCCTGCTGAGGAGCATTCTGGAAGCCCAGGAGGTCAGGCATTGTGCGGTCCTGGCAGAGATGGAGATGGCCCTCGAAAACCCACCTGTGCCCCCGGAGCCTCCTGAGGCTCCTGGGCCTGGGGGCTCGTGAGGATCGATGTCTTCATTGCGCATCGCCCGCTTCTTCAGCATCACTTCATCTTCAATGGCACCAGGTGACATCTTTCTAAGTTCCGTTTTTAGCTGGGAGCGCCCACAGGGCCGCATCATTCCCAGGGTCGCGTGGGTGCGTCCCTGCGGCATGTATCCGTTTTGCTTATGCTCTTTACTTACCTTGTTGGGGCGCCCCTCGGGCTGCATCATCCCCGAGCTGCTCGGGCCTGGCCCAGCGGCGTTTGCTTTTCTCGCGTCTATTTAAATGAATTTCCTCCTGCGTGCTTAACATACCCGACCTAATCGCCTGCTCGATTGATGCCTACCAATGGAGACGCTCACTCTGGCATGGCATTTGCGCACGGGTCCGTCCCTGCAACACTGATAAACTTGAGTGGTCGAGCTCTGGCCGCGACAGCCTCGCAAGGCGCCACCTCACCAGGCCCTCAGTGCCCCAATCACTTTCCCGGAGCGACCAAAGGTTGGCTGGCAACCATAACGACAGGTCTTGTTTCTCTTCATGATTGGTGTGCAGGACCTACTCCAGGAGCAACGCTAGGGACGTCGCGAGCTGTCTCTCCCTCTCTCCGGCACGGACCGCTTGCACGTTAAAAGGGGGGCGCCTGAGCATCGCGACTCATGGGCTCCTACTGGCTCTCCAGCTCTCACCCCTGGCATCGCGACTCATCGCTTGACCCACGGCATCGCGACCTGTCATACCAGCGGCGGCTGAGCTCACTCGAGGGCCGGGACTTGAGGACGTAGAGCATTAAGGAAAGTGCGGGGGAGTGGGAAGAAGCTCGCGAGGACCTAACCCAGCAGCACCTCAGCTGCCACCACTCGGGTCGGGCGCTTCATCGAGGAACTACACCAAACTCAAGAGATAAGTCACGCCCTTACAGGAGTTGGATCAACGCAGCGCCAAACCCTCGCCCAGTGCGGCTCTGTCATGGAGACGTTGCCTTCCTTTCTCGCCCAGTGAGGGCTGCTTGAGCACTAAAGGGGACCTCCCGAGCATCGCGACTCGGGGGCTCTTACCGGACCTCGGGCCGCTCACCTCCTGGCCTTGACCACGGCATCGCGACCTGGCATACCAGCGACAGCTGAAGCCTGCCTGGGGACTGGGACCTGTCAGCGTAGAGCGCCAAGTCCTCGTGAGGATAGAAAGGGGGAGTCGAGCCGAGACAGGACAAGCACCTCACATTGATTCATATTAAGATATAATGTTCACAAAAGACATGGCATACGCCTTACATGCCCCCATGGGGTGTTGCTTCGATTCCTCACAGGGAACAAAAGTACTAATCCTAAGGAATGCTAATCGCCCATGATGACCCACAAGTATAGGGGATCTATCATAGTCCTTTCGATAAGTAAGAGCGTCGAACCCAACGAGGAGCAGAAGGAAATGATAAGCAGTTTTTAGCAATGTATTCTCTGCAAGTACTGAAATAAGTGGTAACAGATAGTTTTGTGATAAGATAAATTGTAACGAGCAACAAGTAACAAAAGTAAATAAAGTGCAGCAAGGTGGCCCAATCCTTTTGTAGCAAAGGACAAGCCAGAACAAACTAGGGTTTAAGCTTCTGTCACTCTAGCAACCCATCATCTACTTATTACTTCCCAATGCCTTCCTCTAGGCCCAAATAATGGTGAAGTGTTATGTAGCCGACGTTCACATAACACCACTAGAGGCTAGACAACATACATCTTATCAAAATATCAAATGAATACCAAATTCACATGACTACTAATAGCAAGACTTCTCCCTTGTCCTCAGGAACAAACGTAATTACTCACAAAGCATACTCATGGATATAAGAGATGAACTAGGGTTTGGAGATGAGATGGTGCTGGTGAAGATGTTGATGGAGATTGCCCTCTCCCGATGAGAGGAGCGTTGGTGATGACGATAGTGATGATTTCCCCCTCCCGGAGGGAAGTATCCCCAGCAGAACAGCTCTGCCGGAGCTCTAGATTGGTTCCGCCAAGGTTCCGCCTCATGGCGGCGGAGTCTCGTCCCGAAAAGTTCCTTCTGATTTTTTTCTCATCGAAAGACTTCATATAGGAGAAGATGGACGTCAGAGAGCCACCAGGGGGCCCACGAGGTAGGGGCGCACCCTAGGGGGGGCGCCCCCCACCCTCGTGAGCAGGGTGTGGGGCCCCTGGCCTTCATCTTTGGCGAGGATTTTTCTTTATTTATTTTAAGATGTTCCGTGGAGTTTCAGGACTTTTGGAGTTGCGCAGAATAGGTATCTAATATTTGCTCCTTTTCCAGCCTAAATTTTGATATAAAAGCATGATGCAAAATGGATGTATCAACTCCCCCAAGCTTAGACCTTGCTTGTCCTCAAGCGAAAAGCCGATAACAATAAATATGTCCTCATGTTTAGAGGTAGAGGCGTCGATAAAAATAAAATACGGACATGAAGGCATCATGATTATTCTCATAACAACAACATATATAGATTTTGTCATATGATTACTTATGTTCAAGTGATGATCTATTCACAATGCAAAAGTATAAATCATAAACCTTATTGGGCTCCGACAAACTATAATCTCAGTCATTGAAGCAATTGCAATTTATCATAACATCGGAAAGAGTCTGTGTCAGAGCTAAAAAGCAAGTCCACATACTCAACTATCATTTAGTCCTCCATAATTGCTAACACTCACGCAATACTTGTGGTTACGGAGTTTCAATTGGACACAGAGAAAGATAGGGGCTTATAGTTTTGGCCCACAACCTTTTACCTCAAGGGTAATGTCAAAATTAATGGTTCATGCTCCCCTACATCCAATTATATATATATATATATATATATATATATATATATATATATATATATATATATATATATATATATATATATATCATGTTCTTTCCAACATGCTGAGCTTGCCAAAGGATAAAATGAAAAATAAAAGGTGTAGATCACCATGACTCTTGCATAAGGTAGAAGATAATAATAAAAGATAGGCCCTTCGCAGAGGGAAGCAGAGGTTGCCATGCGCTTTTATGGTTGGATACATAAAATCTCAATGCGAAAGAACGCCACTTTATATTTCCCCTTGTGATATGAACCTTTATTATGCGGTCCGTCGCTTTTATTACTTACACATCACAAGATCGTATAAAGCTTATTTCTCCCACACCAATCAATCATACATGTTTAGAGCAATTTTTATTGCTTTGCACCGATGACAACTTACTTGAAGGATCTTACTCAATCCATAGGTAGATATGGTGGACTCTCATGGCAAAACTGGTTTAGGGATTCTGGAAGCACAAGTAGTATTTCTACTTAGTGCTGAGAATTTGGCTAGCATGAGGGGGAAAGGCAAGCTCAACAAGTTAGAGGATCCATGACAACATACTTTATCTCAGATATAAGAAAGACACAACTCATTACGTTGTCTTCCTTGTCCAACATCAACTCTTTAGCATGTCATATTTTAATGAGTGCTCCCAATCATAAAAGATGTCAATGATAATATATCTATATGTGAAAACCTCTCTTTCCTTATTACTCCCTATTAATTGCAACAATGACCAAAGCTATGTCTGCCAACTCCCAACAACTTTTAGTTATCATACTCTTTCTATGTGAAGTCATTACTCTAAATAAGATCAATATGAACTCTTTGTTTTTTATTCTTTTTCTCTTTTCTTTTATTCACCCAAGATCATGGAAAAATAATCAAGCCCTTAACTCAACACTAATCTTTATTATATATAGCTCATGGACTCGATTTCAAAGAGAGGTCATAAAGCAAAACTCAAAACTAGATCATGCCATAAACTTTATTCTACTAGATCAAGATACTACTAATAGGATTGAACTAAGAAAAAAACGGTAAAGATAGGAGTTGTGATTGTGATACGATACCGGGGCACCTCCCCCAAGCTTGGAAGTTGCCAAGGGGAGTGCCCATACCCATGTGATTATATCTCCTTTGTCGGTGAAGAAGGTGGTGGTGATGTTGGCTTAGTTGATGGCTTAGGCTTCTCCCTTAATTTGCGCTTGAGGACGGCATTTTGATCCCTCAGATCATCAATCTCCCACTCCAGGGTTAATATCTTTTTGCATAGGTCCTGCTTATTTTCCTGCAAGAGACGAAAAGGGATAAACTCGAACTTGGGTTTCTTTACCCTATCAGGGAGACTTGACTTTTTGAACTCCACGTGCATGTCCCCAGGTTGAGGTAATGGTGCTTCATCTTCATCTGAGCTCGTCTCCTCCTTCCCCTTGGGTTCATAGTCCTCTTCTTCCTCCATGGTCCATCCATCGTGTTCCACGTCTCCATAGACCTTTGGATTTGCTAAGTAATCATCCACATAGCTTTCTCCTTCCGAATCCTGGGAAGACATGTTGATTTAATCTGCAATGGGACAGCTCGAAACGAAAATAGAGGATATTTGCGTGATACGGGAGTCAAAACCTTTGGGAGAATATATACTGAATTTTTACCGACCAAAATACGTAACGTGCAAGAAAACGGAGTCCGGAAGGCACACGAGGTGCTCACGAGGTAGGGGGGTGCACCCAGGGGGGCAGGGCGCGCCCACCACCCTCGTGGGGGCCTCGTGTCCTTCCCAGACTACTACTTATTTTTCTATTTTTCTAAATATTCCAAAACGGAGAAATATTGCCTTAAAAATGTTTTGGAGTCGGTTTACTTATCGTACCACGTACCTATTCCTTTTCGGAGTCTGAAACGCTCCAGAAAGTGTCCCTTATGTATTCCTCCGGGGTTACGGTTTCAATAATATTGGTTTCAACATTTATGGGATTACCTGGGATATAATGTTTAATTCTTTGACCGTTTACCACCTTCGGATTTGTGCCCTCAAAGTTGTTGATTTTTATGGCACCGGAACGACAGACCTCTTCGATAACATAGGGGCCTTCCCATTTAGAGAGAAGTTTTCCTGCAAAAAATCTTAAACGAGAGTTGTATAGTAATACATAATCACCTACATTAAACTCGCGCTTTTGTATCCTTTTGTCATGCCATCTTTTAACTTTTTCTTTAAACAACTTGGCATTTTCATAAGCTTGGGTTCTCCATTCATCAAGTGAGCTAATATCAAATAACCTCTTCTCACCGGCAAGTTTAAAATCATAGTTGAGCTCCTTAATAGCCCAATATGCCTTATGTTCTAGTTCGAGAGGTAAGTGACATGCTTTTCCATAAACCATTTTATACGGAGACATACCCATAGGATTTTTGTATGCAGTTCTATAAGCCCATAATGCATCATCAAGTTTCTTGGACCAATTCTTTCTAGACCTATTAACAGTCTTTTGCAAAATTAATTTGAGCTCTCTATTGCTCAACTCTACTTGACCACTAGACTGAGGGTGATAAGTAGATGCAATTCTATGATTAACATCATACTTAGCAAGCATTTTACGGAAAGCACCATGAATAAAGTGTGAACCACCATCAGTCATTAAATATCTAGGGACTCCAAACCTTGGGAAAATAACTTCCTTAAGCATTTTAATAGAAGTGTTATGATCAGCACTACTAGTTGGAATAGCTTCTACCCACTTAGTAACGTAATCAACAGCAACTAAAATATGTGTGTATCCATTAGAGGCAGGAAAAGGTCCCATATATTCAAAGCCCCAAACATCAAATGGTTCAATAACGAGTGAATAATTCATAGGCATTTCTTGACGTCTACTAATATTACCAATTCTTTGACATTCATCACAAGACAAGACAAACTTACGGGCATCCTTAAAGAGAGTAGGCCAATAAAAACCAGATTGCAATACCTTATGTGCAGTTCTATCTCCAGCGTGGTGTCCTCCATAAGACTCGGAATGACACTTGCGTAGGATCTGTTCCTGTTCATGCACAGGTACACAACGTCTAATAACACCATCTACTCCTTCTTTATAAAGATGTGGGTCATCCCAAAAGTAATGTCTCAAGTCGTAGAAAAACTTTTTCTTTTGCTGGTATGTGAAGCTAGGTGGTATAAACTCAGCAACAATATAATTAGCATAATCAGCATACCATGGAGTACTACGAGAAGTACTTATAACATTTAATTGTTCATCAGGAAAGCTATCATTAATAGGTAGTGGGTCATCAAGAATATTTTCTAACCTAGACAAGTTGTCTGCAACGGGGTTCTCAGCTCCCTTTCTATCAACAATATGCAAATCAAATTCTTGTAGCAAGAGAACCCATCTAATAAGTCTAGGTTTAGCATCTTTCTTTTCCATAAGATATTTAATAGCAGCATGATCAGTGTGAATAGTTACTTTAGAATCAACAATACAAGATCCTAACTTATCACAAGCAAATACAACTGCTAAAAGCTCTTTTTCAGTAGTAGCATAATTTCTTTGAGCATTGTCTAGAGTCTTACTAGCATAATGAATAACATTTAATTTCTTATCAACTCTTTGCCCTAGAACAACACCTACAGCATAATCACTAGCATCACACATAATTTCAAAGGGTAAATTCCAATCAGGTGGCTGAACAACAGGTGCAGAGACTAATGCTTTCTTAAGTATTTCAAATGCTTCTACACAATCATCATCAAAGACAAATGGTATATCTTTTTGCAATAAATTAGTCAGAGGCCGGGAAAATTTTGAGAATTCCTTAATGAACCTCCTATAAAATCCAGCATGACCAAGGAAACTTCTTATACCTTTGATGTCCTTAGGACATGGCATCTTCTCAATAGCATCAAACTTGGCTTTATCAACTTCAATACCTCTTTCAGAAACTTTGTGCCCCAAGACAATACCTTCATTAACCATAAGGTGGCACTTTTTCCAATTCAAGACAAGATTAGTTTCTTCACATCTCTGCAAAACTCGATCAAGATTGCTCAAGCAATCATCAAAAGAGGAACCATAGACGGAAAAGTCGTCCATGAAAACCTCACAAATCTTTTCACAAAAGTCAGAGAATATAGCCATCATGCATCTTTGAAAGGTAGCAGGTGCATTACATAAACCAAAAGGCATACGTCTATAAGTAAAAGTACCAAAAGGGCATGTAAAAGTAGTCTTTGATTGATCTCTAGCCGACACAGGTATTTGAGAGAAACCAGAATAACCGTCTAGAAAGCAATAGTGTGTATGTTTGCATAATCTTTCTAGCATTTGATCAATAAAAGGTAAGGGTAATGATCTTTCTTAGTAGCTTTATTTAATTTGCGGAAATCAATTACCATCCTATAACCTGTGATAATTCTTTGTGGAATCAATTCATCTTTATCATTAGGAACAACAGTAATACCTCCCTTCTTAGGGACACAATGAACATGACTTACCCACTCACTATCAGCAACGGGATAGATTATACCTGCCTCCAGAAGCTTTAGTATTTCTTTTCTTACCACTTCTTTCATCTTAGGATTTAGACGTCGTTGAGGATCACGAACTGGTTTGGCATCTGCTTCCAAATTTATTTTATGTTGACATAGAGCGGGACTAATGCCCTTTAGATCATCAATAGTATATCCAATAGCAATACGATGCTTCTTCAGAGTTTTCAATAATCTTTCTTCTTCATGCTCTGAAAGGTTAGCACTAATAATAACAGGATATATCTTCTTTTCATCAAGATAAGCATATTTAAGATTATCAGGCAAGGGTTTAAGCTCAAACACGGGATCACCCTTGGGTGGAGGAGGATCCCCTAAAATTTCGACAGGAAAATTGTGTTGCAGAATAGGTTCCTGTTTAAAGAATACTTCATCTATTTCCCTTCTTTCATTCATGAACATATCATTTTCATGGTCTAGCAAATAGTGTTCTAAAGGATCATTAGGAGGTACGGCAATAGAAGCAAGACCAATAATTTCATCCTTACTAGGTAATTCTTCCTCACGGTGTTGTTTACTAAATTTAGAGAAATTAAACTCATGAACCATATCATCCAAGACAATAGTAACAACATTCTTTGTGCAATCTATGGTAGCATTGACAATATTTAAGAAGGGTCTACCAAATATAATGGGACAAAAGTTATCTTGTGGGGAACCAAGAACAAGAAAATCAGCAGGATATTTAGTTTTCCCACACAAGACTTCAACATCTCTAACAATTCCAATTGGTGAAATAGTATCTCTATTGGCAAGTTTAATTGTGACATCAATACCTTCTAACTCAGCAGGTGCAATTTCATTCTTAATTTCTTCGTATAAGTCAATAGGTATTACACTAGCACTAGCACCCATATCACATAAGCCATGATAACGATGATCTCCTATTTTAACAGAAATAACAGGCACCCCTACCACAGGTCTATGTTTATCTTTATCACAAGGTTTAGCAATTCTAGCAGTTTCACCTTTGAACTAAATAACATGCCCATCAATATTATCAGACAAGAGATCTTTAACAATAGCAATATTAGGTTCTACTTTAACTTGCTCAGGAGGTGTATAAGTTCCAATATTGCTTTTACGAACAACAGTTGAAGCTTTAGCATTATCCTTTATTCTAATAGGGAAAGGTGGTTTCTCAATATAAGAAGTAGGAACAATAGGATCATTATAAGTGACAGTCTTTTCTTCAACTTTAATAGGTGCAGCTACTTTTACTTCTATGGGAGGATGATATTTAAACCACTTCTCCTTAGGGAGATCAACATAAGTAGCAAAAGATTCATAGAAAGAAGCTACTATCTCAGAGTCAAGTCCATATTTAGTGCTAAACTTACGGAAAATATCAGTATCCATAAAAGATTTAACGCGATCAAACTTAGGTGTCATACCTGACTCCTTACCTTCGTCGAGGTCCCAATCTTCAGAGTTGCGTTTAATTCTATCCAATAAATTCCATCTGAATTCAATAGTCTTCATCACAAAAGAGCCAACACAAGAAGTATCGAGCATGGTGCGATTGTTATCAGAAAGCCGAGCGTATAAATTTTGAATAATCATTTCTCTTGAGAGCACATGATTGGGGCATGAATATAACATTGATTTAAGCCTCCCCCAAGCTTGAGCGATGCTTTCTCCTTCGCGAGGCCAGAAATTATATATATAATTGCGATCACGATGAACAAGATGCATAGGGTAATACTTTTGATGAAATTCCAACTTCAATCTTTTATAGTCCCATGATCTCATATCATCACATAGCCTATACCATATCAATGCGTCTCCCTTCAAAGATAAAGGGAAGACCTTCTTCTTAGCAACATCATCGGGTATACCTGCAAGCTTAAATAGTCCACAAACTTCATCCACATATATTAAGTACTCATCAGGATGCTTTGTTCCATCTCCTATAAAAGGGTTAGCTAGCAGTTTTTCCATCATACCCGAAGGAAATTCAAAAGGAGTTTCATTTTCAATAGGTTCAGTAGGTTGAGGAGCAACTCTTTGCTCTACTGGACGGGGTGAAGATACCCCGAACAAGCCCCTCAGAGAATTACTTTCCATAGTAACAAGGGACAGTAAATTTCAGCACACTATATAAATTTTTCCTTACCAAATTCCACCTACCAAAGGCGCTACACTCCCCGGCAACGACGCCAGAAAAGAGTCTTGATGACCCACAAGTATAGGGGATCTATCGTAGTCCTTTCGATAAGTAAGAGTGTCGAACCCAACGAGGAGCAGAAGGAAATGATAAGTGGTTTTCAGCAAGGTATTCTCTGCAAGTACTGAAATGAGGGGTAATAGATAGTTTTGTGATAAGATAAATTGTAACGAGCAACAAGTAACAAAAGTAAATAAAGTGCAGCAAGGTGGCCCAATCCTTTTGTAGCAAAGGACAAGCCGGAACAAACTCTTATAATAGGAAAAGCGCTCCCGAGGACACATGGGAATATCGTCAAGCTAGTTTTCATCACGTTCATATGATTCGCGTTCGATACTTTGATAATTTGATATGTGGGTGGACCAGTGCTTGGGTGCTGTTCTTACTTGAACAAGCGTCCCACTTATGATTAACCTCTACTGCAAGCATCCGCAACTACAACAAAAGTATTAAGGTAAACCTAACCATAGCATGAAACATGTGGATCCAAATCAGCCCCTTATGAAGCAATGCATAAACTAGGGTTTAAGCTTCTGTCACTCTAGCAACCCATCATCTACTTATTACTTCCCAATGCCTTCCTCTAGGCCCAAATAATGGTCAAGTGTTATGTAGTCAACGTTCACATAACACCACTAGAGGCTAGACAGCATACATCTTATCAAAATATCAAACGAATACCAAATTCACATGACTACTAATAGCAAGACTTCTCCCTTGTCCTTAGGAACAAACGTAATTACTCACAAAGCATATTCATGTTCATAATCAGAGGGGTAATAATATGCATATAGGAGCTGAACATATGATCTTCCACCAAATAAACCAACTAGCATCAACTACAAGGAGTAATCAACACTACTAGCAACCTACTAGCACCAATCCCAGACTTTGAGACAAGAATTGGATACAAGAGATGAACTAGGGTTTGGATATGAGATGGTGCCGGTGAAGATGTTGATGGAGATTGCCCTCTCCTGATGAGAGGAGCGTTTGTGATGACGATGGTGATGATTTCCCCCTCCCGGAGGGAAGTATCCCCGACAGAACAGCTCTGCTGGAGCTCTAGATTGGTTCCACCAAGGTTCCGCCTCGTGGCGGTGGAGTCTCGTCCCGAAAAGTTCCTTCTGATTTTTTTCTCATTGAAAGACTTCATATAGGAGAAGATGGACGTCGGAGAGCCACCAGGGGGCCCATGAGG